>NC_044309.1:92829241-93129241 GCF_007474595.2 Lynx canadensis | reverse complement strand
TTCAGTAGACTTCAGCAACAGTGACAGGAGAGCACCTCAACTCTTTCTCTCTGAAAAGAAAAGAAAAGAAAAGAAAAGAAAAGAAAAGAAAAGAAAAGAAAAGAAAAGAAAAGAAAAGAAAAGAAAAGAAAAGAAAAGAAAAGAAAAGAAAAGAAAAGAAAAGAAAAGAAAAGAAAAGAAAAGGAAAAGAAAAGGAAAAGAAAGGGGCTATACGATAAGGTTGGAAAAGGAATTCAGAACAAGGTACAGAGAAGATATTTTGCTGAGCCACTTATATTTCCTAGTGCTATTTCTAATAAACTTCCCTTGGCACATGAGGGGAGGTGTGTGCGGCCCCAGAGACCAGACTCAAGGTGAACACATCCAGTATGCTTAAGTTTAGGAGGGAAACAGGGACAGTATCGGGAGTAAGACCCAGCACCAACGACATGCTAGGCGCTATGCTAGATGTGTGGGTCACCCCACTGTATTAAGCATGACATTTACCTTCACCACAGTATCACTCTTCCCGTCCTGTAACTGTCAGGGCCCAAGGACTTCAAGTAACTTAGATCACAGAGTTAGTAAGTGGCAGAGCTGGAGTCCAAACATGGACGGGTCTATTTAACTCCAAGCCCATGTTCTAGTCTGGTGCATGGCCAGCAGTAAAGTGCTGCTGGGTTAGGGGTTTCCAAATCACTGTTCTTAAAAAACAGACTACACACACACACCTCACTCCTTTAAAAGTTATTCTTACCGTATTTTACGACTATTTGTTCAGAGGTTTGATGTGTACCCCGCGACTCTTCGGATAATGCTAACAGAAGCAGCCAGTGCTCTGTGCCTCAGTTTCCGCGTCTATAGGATGGAAATGGATAAAAGCTCCCTCACAGTGCTACCGAGGGGATGAACTAGAGAGTGTGTGCAAACTTTCCAGCACGTGGCAAGCCCCACACGTGTCAGCAGCTGTCAACAGCAGTGCTGATGCAGAGTCAACATCTGCCAGGTGCTTGGCGCGTATCCTCTCAAACACTCCCAGCAGCCCGACGCTGTAGATGCCCCCCCGCCCCCTTTCCTAAGAGAGGGCGGTGACAGCCGACAGCACTCACAGGCGGCTCAGGTGCACAGGGAGCGATGGGCCGGGGCGTGCAGCCCTCTAGCTGTCTGAACTCGAAACCCAGGCTCCGGCCCCCCTTGGGGGGCCAGCCAAGCAGCCCGGAAGCTCCTTCTGGGCAGGAGGGCACAGGCCGCGCGCCAGGGTACCTGCAGCTGCCTGAGCCACTAGAAGTGATATCCTGGAGGGCAGAGGGTCTTCCCCAGGACATTAGTTGTAACCACCACAACACATGCTTCGTTGCCCACTATGAACGATCTCAAAGTGCAGTGGCTCTAACACGCTCAGTGTTGCCTTACGCCACAGCCTCTCTTTTTAAGGAGTTCACGATCTGTGGAAGATGTTTATACTGGAGGGGAGGCGAATTTAAAGAAATTCTTCAGTGAGGTAAAAAAAAAATAATAATAATAATACATTCAATTAAATCAAAAAGGAACAGTCTATACCTGGTATTTCCAATTCCCCTCTCTAATTCTGCTCTCTGCTCCGGTCAGGCTTTCACCTTGACACTCAGCTCTCGTCAGAATGTCCGCACCCCCACCTTACCAAGCCCCCTCCTCAATTCCCGGCCTTCCCTGACTTGGCCTGTAGGCATAGCTGACCCCTTCTCCTTACGTGGGGTCTGAATCACTTCCCTCCTCTCCTTCGGTTGCTCCTCCTCGGCCTCTGCTTGCCAGCTCCTCTCATCTGTGGAGGAGTAAATGCTGACACGACCAGGGACTCCATCTTTGGGCGGCTCTTCTTCTGCTTGTTTGTTTGCTAATCTCAACCAGCCCCACTGCTTTAAACATCTACACGCGACACACAACTCTCTCTGGAATATCTGCATCTGAGAACCTCGATCCTGGACACTCAGACTTGTTCTACCCGCAGCTCCCTACCCCAAAGTTTCCTTTGGGCTGTCCAATTTCAGCTGATGGCAGCGCCATTCTACCAGGTACTCGGGCCAAAACCATGTGAGCCAACCTGCTTCCTCTCCAATATACTGTCCACAATTTGTTGGCAAAACCTACTGGTGCCACTGGAAAATATACCCAGAATCCAATCACTTCTCACTATATCCACGGCTACCATCCTGGTACCAAACCACCATTATTTCTCTGGGCTCCCTTCTTCTCCTGCCTTTTTTAGTGCAGCGGTTCTCAACCGGGGTGATTTTGCCACCAGAAAGGTCCGGACACATTTTCGGCCGTCATACTTGGGGCATCTAGCGGATAGAAGCCAGGACGCTGCTAGACATCTTACAATGTGTAGGACAGGCCTCTGCCACAAAGGACTGTCCAACCCCCAAGGTCAACAGCACTGAGTCTGAAAACCCGTGCTTCAGTCCGTTCTCAACACAGCATCCCAGACTGATCCTATTAGAACATAAGTAAAATCACGTCATTTTCCTGCTCCAAGCGCCCACAGCTTCCCATCTCACCCGGAGTCATGGTCTGTATGTAAAAGCTCTGCTCAGCCAGGCGCCTGGTTCCTCTCAGAGCCTTACTATTCTCCGCCCTGTACTCTTCCTGCTGCAATTCTACAAGGCTTCCTTGTTTCCCCAGGGCCTCTCACCACCGGGAACACTCTTCATCCCAATCTGCATGGGGCGACTTCACTTCCTTCGGGTTTTCATTTACAAGTCCCCTTTCTGCAGATGCCTTCCTGACTACCCCCTCCGAGGTTTCAACCCAGTCCCCAGCATTTTGGATCCTCTTTCCGGCTCTACTTTTTCTCCTCAGCACTTAGCACAATCTAATGCTCTAGATGGGTATGTTAAATATTTTCTTGTTTATAGTCTTCCTCGCCAGAATTGAAACCTGTGAGAACAAAGAGTTTTGTCTATTTGGTTCACCACAGTACCTCCAGTGCCGAACACAGAGTACATATGCCATCATGTAAATACTTATTAAGTCAATGCATGGTTTACAGTGAATTGTTCAATAAATATTTGTTGAATGAATGAATGTTCTTAACCAGGGCACATCATCAAATGCCTTGATTTGGCAGCATGGTGCACAAGTTCTGGGACTAGACTGCCATGGGTTCAAATCTGAATACTACACATATGACTGTCAGTGAGTTACTTAACCTCTCTGCACCTCCGTTTCCGCCTTTACAACATAAAATGATAGAATTTAACTCACAGAGCTGCTTTGAGAGTGTGATGCCTAATACACCTTAGGTGTTTCTTTCTAACAGTGCCTGGTACAAAGAAATATTTATTTAGTGTTGGTTCTTCAAAAATATTATTCTTAGGGCACCTGGGTGGCTCAGTCGGTTGAGCATCTGACTTCGGCTTAGGTCATGATGTCACGGTTCATGAGTTCAAACCCCGCATCAGGCTCTCTGGTATCAGTGCAGACCCCACTTTGGATCTTCTGTCTCCCTCTCTCTCTGTGCCTCCCCCGCTTGCGTGCTCTCAAAAACAAATAAAACATTAAAATGAAAATAAAAATATAATTCTTATCATAACTTGTTGGTATTTATTGATAGCTGGCAAATATGTTGCTTTTTTACTTTGCTGGCATCTCAGTGTTCACTCATTTAAATCAATCAGCACACTTGGACATAACGTTACTAAACTACCTCTCTCATGTGGGGAAATCCTTTTTTTTTTTTTTTCAGTAAATTGTTTTTTAAGACTTTTTTAAAAGTTTATTTCTTGAGAGAGACAGAGAACATGGTGGAGAGGCACAGAGAGAGGGAGGGATAGAATCCCAAACCGACTCTGCACTGTCAGTGCAGAGCCTAACATGGGGCTCAAACTGACAAACTGTGAGATCATGACCTGAGCAGAAATCAAGAGTCAGATGCTTCACTGACTGAGTGACCCAGGTGCCCCTGGGGAAATCTTTCTTTGCATCTGCTTAAGAGTGGAGGCAGAGAGGGGCGCCAGGGTGGCTCAGTTGGTTGAGCGGCCGACTTCAGCTCAGGTCATGATCTCGTGGTCTGTGGGTTCGAGCCCCACGTCGGGCTCTGTGCTGATAGCTCAAAGCCTGAAGCCTGCTTCTGATTCAGTGTCTCCCTCTGTCTCTGTCCCTCCCCTGCTTGCTCTGTCTCTCTCTCTCAAAAAAAACCCCAAAAAACAAAAAACCACACATTAAAAAAATTTTTTTTAAAAAGAGTGGAGGCAGAGATAAGTGAGAAGAGAAACAGAACTACAAGCAAAATGCTAGTCATTCAGATTCACTTCTTCAAGGCCTGATTCATTTCTTGATTGAAAGTAATATTGAGAAAAATAGGCACACCAATATCCAAGTAAGTACAAAAACAGGTTCCAAAGTCAGATGTCAATGGTCTGAAATTATCTTTTGTTTTTGGATTAGCTGTACCCCTACTTTATTACCAAAGAGACTGAAAAGTGTTTTTAAAACCTGGTGTCCAGTCCATTATTCACTCAACAAATATTTATTGAACTCCACCACGTGCAAGGATTGGTGCTCCATGTTAATTTTGATAAGGGAAAAGGTCACTTACTACTTAAGAAAATTCAAAAGCATTCATGATACAGAAAACTAACACATTTCCCAAGCTCACATTTCTTTAAGTTTCCATAGAGTCCAGAGTGGAAAGATACGGTAAAAGACTAAAGATAAGTCTATCTACTCAAAGTAGGCCACGCAATAGTTAGTGCAAGACTCCTAGAAGGAAACGAATGCGACAGAGTTTTAGAAAATAGAAGATGATGCATTTGTAAGTTACTAGGAAAAGGATACGTGACTGGTGAAGTGTTCCCAATGATCCAATAAATTGATAAGTTCACCATGAAAGCTATTACTCCAGACAGCAGCACCATAAGCTACAAACAAACCCAAAGAATTATTCATGTAAAGCAGTTGCGATCATTATAGTCACCAAGTAAAAATACACTTTGTTAGGCATTTCTAAAAACGTAAATGACAACCATTAGAACAAGATTTTTAAAAGAATCCATTTTGGAGACAACAAGAACGGAGGGTAAAATAGCAGAATGAATAGTATTCAGAAATGTAATTTTGTCTACAAAACGCAATGGAAAATTCTCCAGTAACATCCTGCCTCTGAATGTGAATTTCCAGGTTCCTTTTTCTTATCCATCTGAAGAAAAATTATTCTGTAATAATTTCTAGTTATAAAAGTAATACAGACTGCTTATAGAAGAATCAGAAAACAAAGATAAGCAAAAAGACATAAGGACTTCTTACAATCCTAACTACCCACCACTGTTAATACCTTTGCACATATCCTTTCCAGAGATTTTTCTAGTTAATTGCTCATATATATTCTTATTTAAATTAAATCGCTAAGAATTCATTGAGTATCTATGAAGCTAGGCCACACCTTCTGAGGAACAGAGTAGGGTCTTGTCTTCAAAGAGCTCAGAAACCACTTGAGGACATAATAAAACCATGATAATCATAGCTTACGCTTACATAGTACTCACTACATGCCAAGAATTGTCCTAAATGTTTTACATATATTAATTCATTTAATCCTCACAAATGCCCATGAGGTAGTAAATACCATCCCTTTTTACAGATGAACACAGAGAAGAAAAGTGATTGGCCTTCGATCACACAGACAGTAAGTGGTAGGGCTGAGATTTAAGCCCAGGGCAGCCTGATTCTAAAGTCTCTGTTGGTAACCGACTCTGCTAGGCTACCTCTATAACCACATGAAAGAGAGTGAGCTCCGGAAATAGAAAAGTCTTGACCGTTGCCAGGCAAACACACGACAGGTTTTAAGTGAATCTCTAGACAGATGTCATTTGGGGCTGGGATAGGGAACGACTATTTGGATCTTGAATGTACGTACAGATTAGAGGCAGAAGTAGGGTCCCAAGCAGAGAGAACAGTAGGGGCCAAAGCACAGAGGCATGAGAACACAAGGCTGTGCATGGGATGTGAATAAGCCAACCCGGCTGAGGACGGGGAACAAAGTGGCTGTGCCACTGTATGCACATAGGACATCTGTCCAAACCTTTCCCACAATTGTATTTAAAGAGTTATAAAGTCATTTTCTATTTCTAAAATAAGAGAATTTAGATAAAACATTTTCTGTGGAATGTAAGAAATCTACATTCCAAAGAAAACATGTCGTATTTGAAGATTCCTTCTGTCCCCTGGGGCTTTTATCAGTTTTTAGATCACTGCGGTCAGGACTAAAGGAGCTGTTTTACAACAGTGAGGTCTGTTACATTTTCAACTAAGAGAACCTTGTTCACTAAAGATTTTAAAAACTGTTTCTAGGAGGCCAATGCCTTATCCATTAGGCTACTAGGGCTTCTTAAAAAATCCTTCTAGAAATATACCACTGTTAATTTTATTGAGTTGACAGAATGTTACATAATTCTTGATGACTTGGCATATCACTAAAAACACAATTACATGCTTTACTTTGAGGCAATGATGCCTTCTAGGGACAGTAAGGAATGAAAGTGACTTTTTCATATTAAATGGACTGCAACTGCTATGGTCTTAGTTCCTCTGACTTTTGGGGAGGGAGGGACTTCCTGCTGCTTTTCTCTGTTTTGAATCTGTCAGAGGGTCTATTGCATAAAACCTCCTCCTTCTAGTTTAAGGTCTCTAAGCTGCACTAAATTTGAAGAGCAGGTAACCAAGATGGCTAGAACCAAATTAAAAGGAAATATTATCTGAGGGATGGTCAAGGGATTTCTACTGTGGAAGAAAGTTTATATGCCGGAGTCTACGCACTTGAAATAACTGGCATTCTGCTCACAGGGAGCAAAGCAGAGCACTTAAGAACAGGGGTTCTGGCGCTAGCATGCCTGGAATCAGGCTCTGGCTCCGCTTACTGGCTGTGGGATCTTGAGTCAGCTCCTTAACTCTGTCCCTCAGCTTCCTCATCCTATATCCTAAATATGAGATAATAATAGTATCCAACTAATAAAGTAGATTCAAAAAATAAAAAGTGAGGATTAAATAAGTTAATATTTGCAAAGTGTTGGAATAGTTCTTGGAACAGAGTAAGGGCTATCCAAGTTTGATAAATTACCAGCACCAACAAACAAGACTTTTCCACTGACAGTGTTCCAAAGGTTAAAGTTGTGGGAGACAGAAATTCCTTCCCTAAGCAGGGAGATTATACTTTCTAACTTAAAATGTCCCCAAAGTGCATACCCCTTTGATCTGGCAATTCTACTCTTGGGACCCTATTCCAAAGGGAAAAAGTACCAGTTCCTGAAGACATACGTGTAAGGATGTTTACTACAACACTGTTCATAGTGGTCAAGAACTAGATCTATTTTGTAGACACTGAAAAGAATGAGCTGGAGAGATTTGCATGAGATATTAAGTGAGAAAAGCAAGATGCAGAAAATCATTTATGTTATGATCCCACTTTTGTAAAAGAAACAAATGTGTAATTTATGTTTATACAGGTGTGTGTGTGTTGTGTTTACATGGGTACGTACAACACAAAGAAAAATACGGAAGAACACACACTAGAATGTTAACCTGACTCACCTCAAGGGGCAGGGACCAGGAATGAAGTGTGAAATGTGTACGGGGAGGAGGGCTGGCGAGAAGGAATCCATGATAACCATGTATATGAACACGCACACACAGTGCCTTGGTTTCTTCATCTAAAAAATAATCCTTAGCTTGCTTCCCTTAAAGGGTGATTATACAGATAAATGTGAGAACGGATCTGAGATCATGCTCTGAAAACTAAAAATCACACTTAATAGCAAAGGGAGGATTATCTTGGTTCTTAGGCACCGTAACAATTAGAACTTACCAAAGCAGAAACTGACCAGGGGCCAAATATTCCCCCTTCTCCAAACACGGGCTCAAAGAAGGGCACGGCCACCAGTAACATGGCGGAGGACATCGGAGCCTGGTAGTACAACAGCTGCATTGAGTTCACTTGCAATTCATGCTGTTTGGCTCCTACCCACTGAAAATTAGGAGACAAAACAAGTTAGATAGAAAAAAATAGCATCACTTAGTAAACAAATGATGCAACTCTAGTCACAAGGATGGGGACCTGGCGGGGCGGGTTGGGGGGGGGTGCTCGGGGAAGAGGAAACCCCTGATTATTCTACTTGATGCCAAAGATCAATAATATATACGAATGTCCTTTAAGCACCCTCGATGAAAGGAGCTTTACAAATTCAATATGTGACAATCTGTTTTCTTCTCAGCTTTGAAGAGAGAGAAAAAAGAGTCCTCTCTTTCCTGCTGGCCCTAGTAAATGGGGGGAATCAAAGAATGCACGCAGGGGCCCAGGAGTATCAGAGATCTTGGGAAAGAGATGGGAATGGAGATTTAGGTGATAAGCAGGAACCGGAAATACAGTGTTAGACTTCATTTCTTTCTAAAACTGCCCCCCCACCCCAGGCAAGAGAAGATGGGGGGTGGGCAGGGCAGACTAACTAGGGATTGACAGAAACCTCAGCTGTCCCAGGTGGCTGCCAGTGTGTGTAGCTAGAAAAGTATGTGAGGTCTTTTCATCCACTTTAGAAAACCCAATCAATGGCAGAAGGAATTTTCCTCTTGATGACTGATTTTTCTGTGGCTAATCTCGCACTGATGCACTGGAAGAAATTATATAGTCACAAACCCTTTTCAAAGACTACATCATTCAGGAGAACCAACACCTCGAAACCTCAGATCCCATCAGCCCTCAAAATGTTGCACAAATATGAATAAAAAGGAGACTTTCAAGAAAGCTTGACAAGACCGTCTGAATAAGATCTGGCAGAGAACAGCCAGGCTTTTGAATAACTACTCCTACATAATTCTTTTTCCTGTAGATCTGGGTATCCTGTTACACAAACTCGAAGTCTATAGAAATTCACCAAGACAAAAATAGAAGAGCAGGAAATTTGAAACATACCCCTGCCAGCCTCAACTAAGAGTCTTCTGTGAATATGAAGGACAAAGAATCGATTCTTCTGCTGCCCGCTCCCGGGGGTGCTGCAGAGAGCAAAAATGAGTGCAGAGCATGGATGCCCGCTCCTCGGTTCTTTTAGCAACCTCACGAGGCAGCTGCATGTCTCTGACATTGAACCGCCTGGAAGGGTGGCAACTCTCAGGGCCTCCACTTTCCCTCACTGCAGTGCACCCTGGCTTCTGCCCACCGTGAATGAAACTGCTCTCCCAAAGGGCACCGTCACCTCCAACAGCCACACCCAATGGCCACCCCTCTGCCTTCTTCCTGTGGGGGCTCTCGACAGACCTGACAGGTTTCTCGTGGAAGAACTTGCCTTCTGGTTTGCACTCACTTACCTCTTCCTCCATTTACTATTTTTAAGGTAGATGTCTGGCCTTTTTTCTCTTTTATCTCCCTGACTGACGTCACTGACACCCGAAGACCTCTCCAGCTCTGACCTCCTCCTCAGGGCGTGCTCAAACTTCCACAGCTTGCCGGACGCCTTAACTCACACAATCTGCAGGGACTGTTTTCAAAGCAGCTCAGTACTCACTTCCCCAAATTAGCTCCTCCTGTGTTGCTCCCATAATTAAAGATATAATCTCCCCCAAGGATGAGACTCCTTACTTTCGTCATTCCACATTCGGTCAGGTCCTGCTGATTCCTTCTCCAAAAGGCTTCTGGGGTCTCTATCAACTACCACTGTCTGTTCAGCGCCTTCCTGTCTTCCTCCTGAGCCACGAAGAGCTTCCTAATTGCTCTGCCTTCACCCTTTGTCCCCCTCCTACTCACCCTTCACTGCCACCAGAGTTAATTTTCTCAAGCACAGGGGACGATCAAGTCACTCCCCTATCTAAGCCCCTTTCCTGGCCCCTGCAGGATAAAGCGCATGACATTCAAGACTGTGCCATCTGGTCTCATCCGCCCCTAGACCTTGTCCTTCCACAATGCAACAAGAGTCTCACCAAATAAATCAATTCTCCAAAAATGCTCTGTACTTTCACACATCACCGCAAAGAAAGACCTCTGCTGTATTTCTCTGCTCAGATTCCTGTGGGCCCTTCCATTTCAATCGTTAACTTGTCCATAAAGTCTTACTTCACCACCCCCTTGAAGAACAGCCACTTCCTCTCTGGTGTTCCTCAGAACCTTCCTCACATCCTGAGCTATCCTACTTGCGATCAGCTGTCTACATGTGTTTCCACCATGCTGCATTACAGCTGTTTTTCATCTTTGTTATCTTCGAGCAACAAGCAAAAGAAATGTCTGCTGAATAAGTGAGCCTTTCCGCAACTAAAGCTAATACCCAATCACTCATCTTTTAACTCCTATGCCCCTTTTAACTCCAATGCCCTAGCAGTAAAGGCAGAAATAGCTTAGAGATTACACCTGGATACAATGGGAAACGACAACTTTCTTTAAAATGAATTTCTGGGGGAATATACCTATTCCTTAACAGTACATGTACTGTTTACTAATAATAGAAAACGCTGCCTATTAGTCTGTGAACAATCATTCCTTGGTCAATCCCATTTCAAATATGCGCCTGAGGGATACAGAATCCTTTGGTTCTAATCTGTAGCAATTTTGAGACTTGTGGGAACAAAAATGGTCATATTGGCAGGGACACTTAATACTCTGAACTGAAATTACATATAAGGAATGTAAGAAATTCTGATGTTCGATAAATAAAATTCCTTGCTATATTTAATAAACATTCAATCCTTCCTGGGCCAAACAAAATCAGTTTAACAAAAAGGATGAATAGGAATGTTCACTGTTTCTAGTAACAAAATTTAAACTCACTGAAGTATACCTAAATACAACCTTCTTAGAGCACAAAGCCGAACTTCCTCTGATTACTCTCTGTAGTGAAAGACACAGTATCCTGGTGACCAGTGACAGCACTGAGTGGGTGCTCTTTCCTTTCGTGCCACTGGTCTCTTGTTAACACCCCTTCTTGCCACTTACAAATGTCCTCAACCTCAGAATTTTCACATAACAGTATTTCTGAAATGATCAGTACTAGAAAGCTTCATATGCTAAGGCTGTGTTAGTAAACTTCCAACATTCATAACAAGAAATGCCTTAGTTTATAACCAGCAGACATATGTGAAAAAGGTAAAACCGGTTACACATTTTGGCTCTGACTCCCCATGCAGGCTCACCCAGAATCTCCAGGCCAAGGTTTCCAGTATAGAGAAAATACTGTTTCACTGAGCCCTACACCAAGTTATTTTTCCCCACTGTACAAGAAACAAAAAACATACTTGTTGAGACTTTATGGTAATGAAGTAAGTGAATCCATGCACAAATTTTTAATGAACGCCTGCTAAAGGCAACGCGCTGTGCTGCTATAGTACAAGTAGTGAAATACCCATTGCTATAAAATACTGAGAGAGACAAATTATTGGAAGCTGATATACAAGTTGTAACAGCAGCGTATGTTCTGAGACAAAGATTCATAAATCTGAAATTTTCCTCTCCTGCTCAAATTTCGGAAATGCACTCATTCCTTCACAGTAATCTTAATAATTAAAGAGTCAATCATAAATTTAACCAATGATCTCGGTCTCAAGAACAAAGTCTTCCTACTCATTTTGTAAAGATTTCCCAGATGATAGTATAGCATCACCCCAAACTCAGACTGTCAAGCATGGGTATTATACACTTACACCAGGTAGGTAGGTATTTGGTGAGCATCACACCCAAGTTTCTCTGTCTCCTTTCTTCTCTTCACCTTGAGCCAATTTATGCAATTAGGCTTTCTTCCCAACAGTCTATTGTCTCTATACTGTATTTTCTAAACCTTGGGATACAGCTTCAAAATTTATGAAATCTGCTAAAAAGGCACATAAAGAAAAAAAAAATTACCAACCACTTGATAAAGGGATGTAACTAAAACACCAAGAGCAGCAAACACCATTCCAAGGAAATTAAACTTCACATCGTAATAAGAATTTAGGATTACACCTAAAGTTATAGGAATCTGTAAAGAAAAAGAGGTAAATGTTCAGATTAAATTCATGAGACACAAATTTAGTATTCCTTTCATGTTGTCTTACAAAGTTAATCATAAAAGCATCACTGGGAAACAACCTCTATAATTTTTTTTTCCATCTGAAAAAAACAGTTAAACTGATTTCCTCAAAGTGAAATATGTGAATTCTATATCTATGTTCCTATTTAATTCTATTTAAAATTCCGGGTAAAATGAATCAATACATTGCAAATTGCAACAAAGGCATACAACGTGCATGCACATAGGAGTAAACAGACCCCCCCAAACTAGCGTCTAAACAAAATATAAGCATGAACGTATAGCAAAAGCATTAAGAATTTAAACACTGTAAGTCATTAAGTGCTAAAAGTATCTTCTCTTATTTAAAGACACAGAAACCTCTGCAGTATCTCGCTGCAGACATATTCGGAGACATGTTTTATGCTGAACCCTTAACGTTAATTCATACATGGTTTGAATCCCCTGGGTCGAAGGAGGGCCGTTTTTCAGTTTGCGATTTTGCAGATATTCCAATACACTGAATTGCATAATGTAATGCAGCGTTCTTTTCTTACCAATCACAGCATTTAAGGATTTCCATCAAACAGCAGTTACTAAAGCTCACACAAGCACACTCTTCTGGGCTAAGAGCCCAACAGAGTGCCAAGATGACTTTTTTCACCTCTCCCAAATAAGCCTGAAGTTCACAAACTCACAGATGACTCATCTGTGCATTTCAAGATGACTGGAAAGAGCTTGGCGCAAGGTTAAACATTCAAATTTCCCGGGGAGAAAGACGATCCAGGAGGTAGGTTGCCAGAGGTGCGCCTTGCGAAGCTAAAGCTACTCACCAGCGTGAGCTGTATTTTGGTAGAGAAGGTTTTCTTGTAGCACAGGGTCTGGATGACTATGATGACCGGCGTGGTCATGGCCTTGGCCAGCTGATAGGTGCCTATGGTGTTGTTCTGCAGAGAGAGATTGGTGAAGACCACGAACCCACAGAAGCTGAGGGCCAGGAGGAGGAGTTTGGAAGGCGGCAGACTCTTGGGGGCAAAGATGTCCAGTTTCTGGCAGATGTACAAGCCCAGCCAGGTGACCACGAAGTGCACCAGGGTCAGGCTCATGTTAGGGAAGCCGTGGTGCACATAGATCCATTTGTTTAGGAACACGATGCAGATGGACACCAGCAGGTTAAGCAGGAGCCCAGCGGCGATGCGCCCGTTGCCTCGCATTCGGTCCGCAAGCGATGCCATAACCCCGGCCGAGCCGGGGCCCTTAAGCTCCCGAGAGGGATGCCAGTCTGTCTCCGGCTGCTCTTCCCCTCCTCCGCTGCCTCCACGTCCTCGCCGGCTTCACGGTCCGACCCGGGAGAGGCATGCACTCTCCGCGTCCCTGGCGAGCAGCAGCCTCAGCCACACACACACATGCTCCGCCGCCGCCCATTCAGCTGGTGACGACGCGGCAGCACGTCCCGCGCGCCCCGCCCACCTCCGCTCGCGACCACGTGGTTCGGGGCTCCCGTGCTTCCGTCCCCGAGGTGTGGGCGGAGCAGTCTCTACCCTGCGCAGGCGTGTTGGGCTCTGCGTGAGGGAACATTGCTTTCTCGGTCCCTTACTTACTTGGTCGCTTAACTCGGACTCTGGTTGGGTGAATATGGGACCTCTCTCTTGGTGTTGGACATTTCCTGCGTGTCATTTGATTTACTTGCTAGACAGCTGCTCTCAAGTTAGTGGAGTGCACACGCTATCGGCCGGTTTACGTATGAGACAGGTGCTGAGCAAATGTAGTCATGGCCAGAGAGGGGAAAGCATTACTTTTTGAAAGCATGTTTTTAAACATTTTATTTTAAAAATCAAAACATACAAAAAAGTAGACAGTATGATGAACTCTCGTAAACTCATGGTTAGTACACTATTAAGATTTTCTTCTTTTTGAATCAATGTTTGGCCTTTTAATTGTTCTAGAAAACTGCCCGTTTAGCTTAAATGTCCTAATATACTTGGTTAGAGTTTTATATAGTAATCTAACATATTTGAAATTTATTTCATCTGTTGTTCTATCACTTATTCTAAAAGCTATGCATTTGGGTTTTCTTTGTCCCTTGATTAGGCTGCCAGTAATTTGTCTACTTCTCCAAAGTAACAAAATGGTCCTGTGAATGTATAATAAAAGAATCAGATCTAAACTTAGGGAGAGCAAGGCGGTCAAGGGCTTCCCCAAGGAAATGACTGTGAAGATTTGCCAATGAGTAGAAGTTAATAAGGCAAAGTCTACAGTCTAGTTTTCCTAACATAGTCTTCCTGATAAGCTTTTCTTCCTATCATGCTACCAAATTCTACTGATTCTTACCATACTGCGTGCCTTTTCCATTGTAATTTTATATTGCCATCCTCTGGTCAGTTTGGACCTACAGAACTGTCTGGTCAATGATTTACAACGTTAACCCTCACCTGGTCCCCGCTGAAGAGCTGTGGCACCCTGTCTTCATTTAGTCTATTCAATTCATTGTCTCCTTGTGGTTGTAGATTTGGACTGATAATCTTAGCATGGATGATAAATTATCTTTTTATCATTCATCTATTTCTCTTGCAATATTTGAAAATAGTTACAATACGAACTCTGAACTTCGGGTTAAGATATAATAGCATCTAGTGGATTCCAACTGCCTGTTGGGTTAGGGTTACTAATCCTGCCATTCAAGACCTTCCTGAGTCTGACTTCATCTTTGCCATTCAACCAGTTTTCTTCTGTTCTGGAACCTGCCCTTCTCCAGACTGATTTAATTGGTTAAGTGGCTTTCTCTACCAAAGCACAGGAGTCCTAATCCTTACTTGTCCTGAAATGTGATTATTAGCCTTATTGCTCATTTACAGATGTTGGCTATAGAGTTTGTGGCTGTTACCTTACAGCTAGAATGGGATGAGAGTAAGATTCCAACCCCAATTTCTCTGGCTCTGGGACCACTGCCCCTTCTTTTAACTATGGAGAATTGAAAACTTGTGCAAAGTTAAAATAGTATTGTGAACCCTCCTGTACCCATCACCTGGTTTCACCAACTGCTATTTTCATGTGTACCTGCTCTTCACTTCTCCATTTGTTGTTTGTTGTTGTTGCTTATTTATTTTGGGGAGTGAGAGATAAAGTGTGAGCAGGGGCAGTGCAAAGAGAGAGGGAGTCACAGAATCAGAAGCAGGCTCCAGGCTCTGTCTGTGCTGTCAGCACAGAGCCCGACTGGGAGGCTTGAATCCACGAGAGCCAAGAGATCATAACCAGAGCCGGAAGTCAGATGCTTAAGCAACTGAGCCACCCAGGCGTCCCTTCACTGCTCCATTTGATCTTTCAAAAGCAAATTTGCATTCATTCAAATGCAATAAACTGTACATTTTGTGATAAGTGGATGCACCTATGTAACCCACACCCCTGTCAAGATACAGTACATATCCATCACCTCACAAAATTCCCTAGAAAATCCCCACTCCCCAACGCCCGAAGAAACCACTGTTCTCATTTTTTCTTCACCATAGTTCCAACTGTTCTAGAACTTCACATAAATGGATCATACAGTATGTACTTTTTGCATCTAGGTTTTGTTTTTGTGTGTTTTTCTGGGGGGGGGGGGCGGGCAGAGAGACGGGACAGAGGATCCAAAGCCGGCTCTGCGCTGACAGGCTGACAGCAGTGAAACCAGTGTGGGGCATGAACTCACAAACTGCGAGATCATGACCTGAGCTGAAGTTGGACACTTCACCGACTGAGCCACCCAGGTGCCCCTGTATCTAGGTTTTTGTTTTTGTTTTTGTTTTTTTTGCCAGTTAAGTGTCTGACTCTTGATTTTCGGCTCAGGGCATGATCTCACAGTTTGTGAGTTCGAGCCCCGTGTCAGGCACAGTGCAGAGCCTGCTTGTGATTTTCCCTCTCTCTCTCTCTGCCCCTCCCCTGCTTGCTCTCTCTCAAAATATTTTTTAAAATTATTTATTTTTTTAGTAATCTCTACACCCAACATGGGGCTCAAACTCACAACCCTGTAATTAAGAGTCCCATGCTCTTCCAATTCAGCCAGCCAGGCGCCCCTAGGTTCTTTTGTTGAGTAGATCGGTTTTTCCATTTTCATATTGCTGAGTAGTATTGTTTCGTATGAACATTCCACAATTTGTTTATAGTCATCCTATTGATGGACATTTGGGGCATTTCCAGTTTGGGACTATTATAAATAATGCTGCTATGAATATGTGTGCATCGTTTTTGTAGAATTTATTTTCATTTTCTTGGATAAGTACAGAGGAGTGAAATTTCTAGGTTAAAGGATAGGTGGTCATAGGAAAGTCAAAACTTTCCCCAAAGATTGTACCATTTTATATTCCCCCAGCAGGTGTATCACAGCTGTTCCACAACCTCACAATTTGGTTGTGTCAGTCTTTTTTGATTTTAGCCATTTTGATGGATGTGTGGTGATATCTCATTGTGGTTTTCATTTGCATTCTCCATTGATTTGAGCACTTTTTCGTGGGCTTATTGGTTATGCACATTATCTTCCTTTATGAATCATCTATTCTTTGGCCCACTTTTTGCTTTATTGAGTTGTAAGATTTCTTTATATATTGAGTGGGAGTTTTTTCTGACCAAAGATCTGATATATTTTTGCAAATATATTCTCCTAGTCTCTGTGTCTACCTTATTTATTTTCATAACGGTGTCTTTGATGAGTGATTTTGTATTTTGGTGAAGTCTAAGGATTAAATTTTTTCCTTTATGCTTATGGCTTTCTGTCATTTTTTTCTTGTATAGGAAATCTTTGCCTATCTGCAGGTCATAAAGGTATTCCTTTTCTTCAAAGCTTTAGTTTTAGCTTTAATACTGAGTTTTATAATCCATCTCTAATTAATTTTTATTAATGGTATAAAGTGGGGGTCACAGTTCTTTTCCATATGGATATTCAGTTGTCCTGTCATTATTTAACTCCACCCAAATCTTCTATTTTGAAGATTTTTAAATCTACAGAAAAGTTGAAAGATTAGTATAATAAACACTCCTGTGCCCTTCACAGAGTCCCTAGTTAATATTTTGACATATTTATCTGTGTAGACTTTTATTTATTTTTTTTACATTTATTCATTTTTGAGAGACAGAGAGCACAAGCGGGGGAGGGGCAGAGAGAGAGGGAGACACAGAATCCGAAGCAAGCTCCAGGCTCCGAGCTGTCAGCATAGAGCCCAACGCGGGGCTCGAACCCACAAACCACGAGATCATGACCTGAGTTGAAGTTGGACGCTTACTGACTGAGCCACCCAGGCGCCCCAGTGTAAACTTTTAAAGCTAAGCCATTTTAAAGTAAAATGCAGACTTCACGAACTTTCATCTCTAAATAGTTTAGTGTGTATCTCTTAAGAATAAGGATACTCTCAGGGCGCCTGGGTGGTTCAGTCGGTTAAGCGTCTGACTTCAGTCCAGGTCATGATCTTGTGGTCCATGGGTTCGAGCCCCATGTCAGGCTCTGGGCTGACAGCTTGGAGCCTGGAGTCTGCTTCGGATTCTGTGTCTCCCTCTCTCTCTCTGCCCTTCTCCTGCTCATGCTCTGTCTCTCTCTCTCTCAAGAATAAACATTAAAAAAAAAAAAAAAAAAAAGAAAAAGAATAAGGATGCTCTCCTATCTGGCCCCAATACAACAATCACACCTAAGAAAATTAATTCAAGCACAGCAACTAATATACAATCTATTTTCTTGCTGAAATATTGATAAGAACTGTGTTAAACCTGATTATCAATTTGGGGAGAAATGACATCTTCACTATGTTGAGTCTTCCATTTAATGAACATGGTGTGCCTCTCCATTTATTTTGATCTTCTTCCATTTCCTTTATCAGTATTTTGTAGTTTTTAGCATACAAGTCTTATACATAGTTTAAGATTTAGATTTTCAAGTCCGTTCATAATGCTCTAATTTTTAAAAATTTTATTTATTTATTTTGAGAAAGACAGAGCACGAGTGGGGGAGGGAGAGAGAGAGAGAGAGGGAGAGAATCCCAAGCAGGCTCCACATTGTCAGCACAGACCCCGACATAGGGCTTGAACCCATGATGCTGCAAGATCATGACCTGAGCCAAAACCAAGAGTCGGACGCTTAACCTACTGAACCACCCAGGTGCCCCATCTCATTTTTTTAATGTCTAAAAATGAAAGAGGTTTTGGGAAGTAAATATTTCATCTTTGGGTCAGTTTTGCTAGCATCAGTAAAAACTTGAGGCAGAGTCCACTGCTTCTCCACCTTTCCCCAGCTGATGATGGAACAATGTTAGGACAACTACTGCTGTCTGCCTTGGGTACAAGGGGAGGATCATTTAAGCCAGAATATCCCAAACTAATTAGAATCACCTATGGCATATTCTACTTAAAAGTACAAGTTCTAAGACACTATCCCAGGCCCCCTTGCCAGACATCTGTAGAGGTGGCATCTATAAATATGTATTTAAGAAATTCCTCAGGTAACTCAGATGTTCAGCCAGCTTTAGGAGTTACTAATCTGGACCGTGTTTTTAGAGTCACATTATCTTAGTTATTCCCCCTTGTAAGTCCTACGCTCTTGTCAATTTGGCGTATTTGCTGATTCATAAACAGGCAGCACTATTTCTGGGCCTTGCACATACTGATTTCCCAACATGCAGTGCCTCACCCTTCTTGGGCCGAATCTTTGCCTTTGCAAATTCAGTGCATTACTCAAACAGCAACTCCAGTGCTTTGTCCTCAGAGACGTCTTAGCTGGAAGTAGTTTCTTCCTGCTCAGATTACTTGCATTTTTTTTTTTAAGTTTATTTATTTATTTGGGGGGGGGGGGCGGGGAGAAGGGCAGAGAGAGGACAGAAAGAATCCCAAGCAGACTCTACACTGTCAACATGAAGCCCGAAGCAGGACTCAAACCCACGAACTACGAGATCATGACCTGAGCTAAAACCAAGAGTTGGAGACTTAATCAACTTAGCCACGCAGGTGCCCCAGATTACTTGCATTTTTTGACGGTGTTTTAAAAATGTATTTGTTTTATTTCCCCTACTAGGCGGGCTGGACTAGATTCCACTCATTTTGTATTTCCTAGTTTATTCAGTGCTTTCTATGTACCAGATACTACATTAAGTCTTTGCAAGATCCCACTTATTTTAGTAGCCAGTTTGCTGAGAGGTTAATAAAAATGTTTTCAAAATAAACAGCATAATATTAGACAAAAGTCTTCCTATATTCATTTTACCTGTAGTATTTAAAAAGTATTACGTTTTATGAACAATTACATAATTGGCTTCGAAATGTATCTACTTTTCATCCTCTATAATTTTGAGATATTAGAATACTTATCACAGAAGAAAAATATGATAATAAGAAATTTAACTTCTCATTCATTACATAATAGACAATCCTGGAACTTGTAAGAACAGAAAATTTTAATTTTTACATAATTTTATTAATAAACACAGGGAAATACTGACATAATACATTAAAATTTCAAAGTATCACCATAATATTCCAAAAAATACAAAATTCAAATGTCTAAATTTTCAAGCATTTTCCCCAGGACAATGCAAAAGAAAAAAACCCAGTAGTTACAAATATGTATATTTTACAGAAAAGTCCACTTATCATGGAAATTAGCGAGATCACAAAGAGTGGATGGATTATGACTGAATTTCATATCCTAATGGATCAAGTCCCTCGTCTAGGAGCATTAGAGAGGATTCTCTTAACTTCTGTAGCAATTTCCTCAGTTCTTCCTTAGAAAATACCTGATTTTAAGAAAAGGAAAAAGAGAATGAGAACAAGGAAGAATCTATGAACTTGGAGTCACCTAATCAACCAGATTAGCTTAATGTAAGAAGAAATTCCTCTTTAAAACGATTTATGTAGCTGGAGGCCAGTATGTTAGCGTGGTCCAAGAACTTCAAAGCTATTTCTTTGAGCCAATCTATTTACTTCTAACTGCTTACGAATATGTATGTATTTTTGGAGAAAAGAACAAACATTAGAACTGGACCATTACTTTAAGAAAATCTAAGAACATCTAAAAAATGTAGACACATCTCGCAAAATCAAATATTACTACAGAGCTTCTCAAATCACTAAAATTTAAAACTGCAAATGCTCTAGAACTTACCAGATACAGTTTGTGGCGCTCAGAGGATACCATGTCTGCTAACTGCAAGCATTCCTGATACTGGCCGGTACTATGCAATATGGTATGAAGCAGAAAACACAACATGGGCAGACAAAGCTTTCTCAATAAAACCATTTGATGTGTTCTTTCATGGTCTTCTTCAGCATCCTATAGACAGACATCAAGTTGTCATCTTAACAAGTTTAAGCTAAGTAGTGTCACACAAAAAAATCAAGTACTAAATCAAAACCAAAATGTAACAGGTAGAACCTAATGGGGTTTCTCTAAAGCTTGTGACACCCATTAAAAACAAAATAAACAAGGCAGGATTTTAATCATGATAGCTAGAGACACCATTTTTTGGTAAAAAAGCATGAAGGTAAACAAAATATACTAGAGGAGTCCCAGGTCTGATAATGAAAACAAAATGCTTCTGAATTTGTATGTCTAATAATTATGTCTTGAATAAAAACATGCTTAGGGGCGCCTGGGGTGGCTAGTTGGTTAAACGTCTGACTTTGGCTCAGGTCATGATCTTGAGGTTCGTGGGTTTGAGCCCCACATTGGGCTCTGTGCTGACAGCTCAGAACCTGGAGCCTGCTTCAGATTCTGTGTCTCCCTCTCTCTTGCCCCTCCCTGACTCACTCTCTGTCACTCTCTCATAAACATTAAAAAAAAAAAAAAAATATGCTGGGGCGCCTGGGTGGCGCAGTCGGTTAAGCGTCCGACTTCAGCCAGGTCACGATCTCGCGGTCCGTGAGTTCGAGCCCCGCGTCGGGCTCTGGGCTGACGGCTCAGAGCCTGGAGCCTGCTTCCGATTCTGTGTCTCCCTCTCTCTCTACCCCTCCCCCGTTCATGCTCTGTCTCTCTCTGTCTCAAAAATAAATAAAAACGTTAAAAAAAATTTAAAAAAAATGCTTAAAACAGTAAGAGTTAGAGACTAAATATTGCTAGAACAAAAATCAGAACAGAAAATAAGCCCCTTTCCCCTGGATGTATGTATACAGATGGCAAAACATCCAGAAAGGACACCAAGCTGACAGTGGTGATTGCTGCTGGGAGAAAGGTCATGATGGGGGTGGGGGAAGGTGAGGAGAGGCATACACAGAAGGACAATGTCACTGTAAACTTTGTTTTTAAGCAATGTGAATTTAGGATTCCTTTGTATAATTTTTCAAAAATATAAAAACTAGGGGCGCCTGCGTGTCTCAAGTCGGTTAAGTGTCTGACTTCGACTCAGGTCATGATCTCATGGTTCGTGAGTTCCAGCCCCATGAAGGGCTCTGTGCTGACAGCTCAGAGCCTGGAGCCTGCTTTGGATACAGTGTCTCCCTCTCTCTGCCCCTCCCCTGCTCACACGCTGTCTCCTCTCTCTCTCTCTCAAAAATAAACATCTATCTATATACATACATATATATATAACTAAAAAAACCTATAAATTTGAAAAATACCATTAATGAGAGAACAGATATATGAGGAAAACTTAATGTAGAGAAAACAATTAGCATTTCTAAATATACGTGGATCTTCTAAAAATTATGTGGGCAGTAAGAGTACAGAAATATATCCAAGGCATTTTGTCATAACAGATTTGAAAACTAGAATCATTAAAATAATAATAAAAGTATCCAACTTTAAAATGTATGAAATAATCTTAAATATAGGAAGGAAATCCACAGAATTCATAGTGTAAGATAAAACAGAAAACAAGACAAACTAGGGGCTCCTAGGTGGTTCAGTCAGTTAAGTGTCCGAACTCTGGGTCTCGGCTCAGGAGATCGAGCCCCACACTGGCCTCTGCACTGATAGCACGGAGCCTGCTTGGGTTTCTCTCTCTCCCTCTCTCTCTCTCTGCCCCTTCCTGGATCTCACTCTCTCTCAAACTTAAAAAAAAAAAAAAAAAGGCAAGCTAAATAAATGATCTTTAGAAAAGCCTAATAAAATACCTAATTTTTAAAAATTAAAAAAATTTTTTTTAAAAAACCTAATTTTTTTAAAGGCAGAATCTTCTTAGAATTTGGATTTTTCTTCCTTTAGGACCACTTGTATTAATCAGTGAAAGTATCTTCGTGTGACAGACTAGAGTATTAAGTTGCTAAAGCATTTTTCAAAGGTAGATGTACGTGGTGGCAGGAAGCAATAAAATGTAATGTGGTAATTCTACCAATGAATAATTGTACTGACTGATGCTGACCTAGGTCAGGTTTCCACACACAGGAAACATTACTATCAATCTTTTAGTCTTGTTTTGAGATAGAAATATAGAACGGTAAATATTAAAATGCATACCTCATGCTTTCTTAGCTTTAAAAGGGAAGGCACTTTCATTTCTTTCCTCAAATAGGCACTCCCTACTCTCAGAGGAGGATTTAAAATCAAGGTCTTACTCATAAGTCAAATGAGCAGCTGGAGCCTGCTAAGAATGAGAAGACTGCTTCCTTTTGAGTGACTGCTATCTGTGCTCCCGTGCCGTCTGTCCCCAAGGCTGCAGGGGCAAAGATGCGAGCGACCCAGTCACTCAGAACCAGTGACTCTTGTCAACTCTATTTTTACAATACTCCAGACCATCCATTTTGTAACTTTCATCATCTAACCTACTAAAATTAATAATTTAGAACAAAGATTTATGTATACTCAAGTCTTTTCAAAATTTAAATACTTAAGTAGCATTTTGCAACATTAAAATTTTATCTTCATGAATACCAGCATGAATCTGAAGAGAAAAATTTAGCCCAAGCAACCTACTGAAGGTTCAAAACCATGTAAGAAATCAGCAGAGTTCTATTATGAACTTCAGGGAGAATTTTAAGATAACTACAGTATCAGGAATAGTAGTAAATAGGGGCTCTAATCTAGCCTTATAACCTATCATTTTTTTGCTTCTGGTCAGAAAAGGGGAGCTAGAGGAGCTAGAAAAATATAGTATCTAAAAAAAAAAAGGGAATAATATATCAAGATATGGAGAATAGCAGAGGGAAAGATACTGAGAATGCTTCTATGGTTTTCTGTTCAAAATACTACACCATCCAAAAATCATCCAAAAATCCAGCATTTCCACTTCCCCTTAGACAGATCATGAGGTCTATAGAGGCAAAGCTGGTCACTCCTGGTTTCTTTTACGCTCTAGGATCAGGCCTCAGGGTCTTCCACTCACGTGAATAGTTACCTGCAGTATGCCTCCTTTCTCCTATCTCAACTCATCCAGATTCTACCCCATTCATTCAGGAATCAGTCAAATGCTATACATTTCAAGCATCCTATCTAGACCTCTTCCAGTGAGAAGCAACCTTTTCTTTTTCTGAACTCACAAAATACTTAACCTGTGCTTTGTTACGACATTTAGTACTTTTGTAACTGGTTCTCAACCCAGGATACACATCTAAGCTCTCATGCCAGATTAAAAAAAAAACAAACAGAAAACAACCACCCTCCCCTGACCTACCTCTGACCAATCAAACCAGAATCTCTGAGGCTGCACCCCATTTTTGAAAAGCTCCCCAAGTCATTTACATGAATAGCTCAGAGGTGAGAGCCACGGTTATTAGACCTACCTTCATATCCTTAAATTGAGTTGAATATGACATATAATTAAATTTTTAGGTCCAGAATTTTAAAAAATTAGATTTTAGTATCCTGAATGAACATATTAAATCTGAAGAAAGTTTATCCAAGAGTCAAGATTTCTATTCCCTAGCTAGTATTTTCAGTTTAGGTTTCAATTATGGGATGTTCTGTTATAAGTACAACAGTTATATAAGATCTGTTGGTGCTCCTATTCAGAGAAAGAACCTTTTGAAAAAAGACTTTTTTTTAGCTGTACACAAGGCACAAGCTTACCTCTCTAACATCCACCATCCACCCTCCATCAACAAACAACAAGACATTGTACATTTTCTCCTTCACGTCAGCAGTTAGGGCATCCAAATGCCCTTTCCAAATAACATAATCCATCTGCAAAACAAACATAAGGGCAGACATATAACAGACCAAAGCCAATAAATAATGTATTTTTAAAGCACACACAGGAATATTTACATGGAACATCACTCTAAAGAGTTGACTTAACAGAGGAACACGCGACTCTTGATCTTGGGACCTTGAGTTTGAGCCCTATGTGCGGTGTAGAGCTTACTCGAATAAATAAAACTTAAAAAAAAAAAAAAGAGTTGACTTTAATCAGCCAAATACAAAAATAAGTATCAACAGACTGTAGTTAAGTAAAACACTAAAACTGAACACTAATGCCATCTGAAGGCATTTTTCACATTTGGTTAATAACCTACAGAAAAGTAACTAAACACATGGCTTTTTTTTTCAAAGAATATTAACAGAAATATCACCTATTACAATAAGAATATAACTGCCCAAAAACCTGCTTCTTTAAATATATAACCTGATAAACACACAGTTATATGGTCAATTAATCTTCAACAAAGCAGGAGAGAGTATCTAATGGGAAAAAGTCTCTTCAATGAATGGTGTTGGGAAAACTGGACAACAGCATGCAAAAGAATGAAACTGGACCATTTTCTTGCACCACACACAAAAATAAATTCATTCAAAGACCTAAATGTGAGACCTGACACCACAAGAATCCTAGAAGAGAGCACAGGCAGTAGTATTATCTCTGACATTGGCTGTAGCAACATTTTTCTAGATATACAAGCAAAAATAAACTATTGGGACCACATCAAAATAAAAAGCTTCTGTGGGAATGCAAGCTGGTGCAGCCACTCTGGAAAACAATATGGAGGTTCCTCAAAAAACTAAAAACAGAACTACCCTACAACCCAGCAATTGCACTACTAGGCATTTATCCAAGGGACATAGGTGTGCTGTTTTGAAGGGACACATGCACCCTCATGTTTATAGCAGCACTATCAACAATAGCCGAAGTATGGAAAGAGCCCAAATGTCTATCGATGGACTAATGAATAAAGAAGATGTGGTGTATGTATGTATGTGCGTGTATATATATATATGTGTGTGTGTGTGTGTGTGTGTATACACACACACACACACACAATGGAGTACTACTCGGCAATCAAAAAGAATGAAATCTTGCAGAAGTATGGAAAGTATGGAAAGAGCCCAAATGTCTATCGATGGATTAATGGATAAAGAAGATGTGGTGTATGTATGTATGTATATGTGTGTGTGTGTGTGTGCATATATATATGTATGTATGTATATATATATATGTGTGTGTATGTATGTATACACACACACACACACACACACACACACACAATGGAGTATTACTCGGCAATCAAAAAGAATGAAATCTTGCCATTTGCAACTACGTGGATGGAACTGGAGGGTATTATGCTAAGTGAAATTAGTCAGAGAAAGACAAATATCAGAGACAAAACAGATGACCATAAGGGGAGGGAAGCAAAAATAGTATAAAAACAGGGAGGGGGACAAAACATAAGAGACTCTTAAATATGGAGAACAGAGGGTTACTGGAGGGATTGTGGGAGGGGGGATGGGCTAAATGGGTAAAGGGCATTAAGGAACCTACTGAAATCATTGTTGCACTATATGCTAACTAATTTGGATGTAAATTTTTAAAAAATTTAAATTAAAAAAAAAGAAAAGAAAAAAGACGACAAAATAAAAAATATAAACGAACAAATAAATAAAAAGCTTCTGCACAGTGAAGGAAACAATCAACAAAATTAAAAGGCAACCCACTGAATGGGAGCAGATATTTGCAAATGACACATCTGATAAAGGGCTAGTATCCAAAATATATTAAAGAATATATATACAAATAATATCCTTGAAATAAATAATCCAATTAAAAAACGGGCAGAAGAAATGAACAGACATTTCTCCAAAGAAGACATCCTGATGGCCAACAGACACATGAAAAGATGGTCAACATCACTCCTTATTGGGGAAATACAAATCAAAACTTAACTCCAATGAGATATCACCTCACACCTGTGAGAATGGCTAAAATAAAAAACACTAGAAACAACAAGTATTGGCGAGGATGTAGAGAAAAAGGAACCCTTGTGCACTGTTGGTGGGTAAGCAAACTGGGGCAACCACTGTGGAAAACGGTATGAAGGTTCCTCAAAAATCACACCACTGGATATTTACCCAAAAACTAAAAAAACACTAATTCAAAGAGATACATGCAGTATCCCTATGTTTACAGTAGCATTATTTACAATAGCCAAATTATGGAAGCAGCACAAATGTCCATTGATAGATGAATAAAGATGTGATGTGAATGTGTGTGTGTGTGTGTGTGTGTGTGTGTGTGTGTGTGTGTATGATGGAAAATTACTCAACCATAAAAAAGAATGAAATCTTGCCATTTGCAACGACAGGGATGGAGCTAGAGAGTGTAACACTAAGTGAAGTAAGTCAGAGAAAGACAAATACCATATGATTTCACTTATATGTGGGATTTAAGAAACAAAACAAGCAAAGAAAAAAAAGAGAGACAAGCCAAGAGACACTCTTAACCTCTTACAGAGAACATACTGATGGTTACCAGAGGGGAATGGGGTGGGGGGAAAGGGGGAAGTAGGTGATGAGGATTAAGGAGCGCACTTGTGATGAGCACATATGAAAGTACTGAATTTCTATATTGTACACCTGAAACTAACAGAACACTGTATGTTGACTATACTGGAATTAAATTGTTTTAAAAAATGTGAAACATATGACCTGTATTTTTAAGATGCAATAGATACATCTTATCTATATTCAACTTACTTCATATTTCTTTTCTTTGTGTTCATGAGCCACTTTCTCAGTAAAAGTTGCTTGATGTATCAATGTAGGTTTTTGTGGAGCTGAATTCATATGCTTAAACCACTCATTAAAGGTTTCATGGGCTTCCTAAGATGCAAAATAGAAAAATACAAAAAAACCCACAGGTTTTCCATATGTTCAACACAATATTTACAATCTAGTTCTTAGAAATAACTTTGCAGCATCAAGAAACAGAACTGTTCAATATTTATTTTTTGCACACAAAAAAATCATTGTGAATAAATATTTTGTCAAGTGGTAAACACCAGCAAGGTACGCATATATTGTGTTTTCTGGCACCTACTCCTATCTCAGCACCTGGTCATACACATATCTTGACCTTTACCATTCTGTGATGTACGTATGTTTACTTGTCTGTCTTCTTGACTAGCCCATTAGCTTCTAGAAGGCAAGGATAGACTGCTATCCACAGATGTAGCTCTAGAACTTAGCCCAATGTAATTACTTTGTTATTTGTTGAATGAATTTTAAATGAGTATGTTGTTATTTTAGTTATAAAGACTCTAGAATATTTCGCTTTTCTGTTTTTGCCAAAAAAGAGAAAGAGAAAAAGAAATATTAAAGTTGATACAAGCATTCAAAGAATCTTAAGAAAACTAAGTTTCAGACATCACACACACTACCGCATGAGATGTTCTTGGTTGGTTGGCATTGATTAGATACTTAAGGCAATGAAGGCCAGATCACGATTTCAATGTTCCTGTGGATCAGTCAGTACCACAGTCACAAGAAAAATAAGACAATAAGTCAGTCACCACTTCTGAAAAACAGTTCAAAGTCTGAGAGTGAATCAGAAAAGTCATCAGGAAGATAGGCACATTTGTGATTTACAATCTCACCAAATAAGCTCTAATGCATAAATGTTCTCTGATAGCATTATCATCTTCAGCAGGAAGTGGACTGTCCATTCCTTGTTCCTCCCACTGATTATAGATTTCTGCTATCGAATCCTGAGGAATTTTCAAAAATACCTCTTTTGCAGCTTCATGCTTTTTTGATGCTGTGAAAAAGATGGTACACATGTGAATTTCTGTATAATCGTTTACAAAGGAGCCAAATCATTGGTTTGCAACTTTTACAGTCAGCTATAAGCATCTCCAGTCCCAATGTACTTCTATTAAAGGTGTGGGGGATCTTTCTACCTAATGACCAGGATTTTCCTTATTCCAATGTGACAGTCACAAAAGGATACATTAAATGCAGTTGCTTTTATCCACTTTTGTGTCTTAAAGCAATTATATTTTTCAAAGCCTTGAGATTATATGAAAAATTGATTAGACAATGAAAATCCATTGTTATATGTTTTGTTTCATAACATCAGATTTGATATACAAGAAGGGCTGTTTTGTCATCTGTCCTCCCCTGCCCATTGGAAGGATTAGAAAACCAGTTAAAACTAAATTTAGGAATATATGGATTCAAACAAAAACTTTAAAAAGTATTAAAATAAAGCATACCCAAGAATTTTCTCATTATCGCATTGCCTTGTTTTAGCGCTTCTGCCCTCTGTGCTGGGTCAAATACCAACCAGTCAATTACGTCAATTTTTAAGCGGTCCTCCTATTTATTTAATTGGAAAAAAGACATCAATTTTGGTATTTTTCTATGATATTTTGCAAATTAGTAGAATTAACTTACATCTGCACTTCTAGTAAACATGATTTTCCCCCAAGTTATACAGAATTATGAAAGAATCTACCTTTCCTTAGTTTCTTTTCACATTTAATAGCTCTCTATTAAATTACAAAAAAACTTATTGGAGTGTGAATCTGGAATTAAATATTCTGTGTCCCACCAACTTAACCAGGTCATTACTTAACTGTTATTCTAAAACATTTTTCTTTCCTAGATAAAACTTTCTTTAAAAAAACAAAACAGGGGCGCCTGGGTGGCTCGGTCGGTTGGGCATCCGACTTCGGCTCAGGTCATGATCTCACGGTCCGTGGGTTCGAGCCCGCGTCAGGCTCTGTGCTGACAGCTCAGAGCCTGGAGCCTGCTTCAGATTCTGTGTCTCCCTCTCTCTCTGACCCTCCCCCGTTCATGCTCTGTCTCTCTCTGTCTCAAAAATAAACATTAAAAAAAAATTAAAAACAAAACAAAAGAAAACCCTTTTAAAAAAGATGTTTATTTTGAGAGAGAGAAAGAGAGAGCAAGAGAAGGGCAGAAAGAAAGGGAGAGAGAGAGAATCCCAAGCAGACTCTGCAATAGCAGCACCGAGCCCAACTTGGGGCTCAATCCCACAAACCATGAGGTCATGACATGAGCCAAAATCAAGAGTCAGATGCTTAACCAACAGAGACACCCAGGCGTCCTGTCTGAAAATAGGATAAGTAAACTACTGAAGAGTTAGTGATTGATCAAGTATCTAGAATAGTCTGAAGAGCAAAAACCCAAAGCTCACTTTTTTCTGTTAAAGAAGCTTCCCGGGGCACCTGGGTGGCTCAGTCGGCTCATCCCACTTTGGCTAAGGTCACAGGTCATGATCTCACCGTTCATGCGTTCAAGCCCCGCGTCGGGCTCTGTGCTGACAGCTCAGAGCCTGGAGCCTGCTTCGGATTCTGTGTCTCCCTCTCTCTCTCCCCTCCCCCACTTGCACTCTGTCTCTGTCTCTCAAAAAATAAACATTAAAAAATAATAATAAAGAAGCTTCCTTTAACACAATACTATTGTAAGTAATTTTAATCCCTTACGTAAGACCTTCATTTTGCTGCCAGCTTTTATAATTTAAAAGGCTTTGGCTGACAAAGAAAAATTCTTAAAAAAAGAAAAGACGCGAGAATATTCTAAGTTGGAAGTGGACCAAAAAGCAACATGAGGGATTATTCAGAGTTACACACACACCTCCCTTGCCAGTCATATTACCTCTGTAGTGCCAGTATCTAGGGCTGGGGCCACGTCATGATGACTGAATTCACCATTATCTTTCTTTCGGGTATTCTCAACTACAGTCTTTGTTATAGCCGCAATATCCAAATCTAAGGGATTTTTTTTAAGAGACAAAAATAAGAACTAATCATTCACATGGTCACAATGATTTGGTAAACTGGGATAAAATTTCCTTAAAAATGTAACACATAAAATACGAAAGACGTTACAAAAGAAAACGCCAAAATGAGGATATTTTTTTTTACACGAGTTGTCATTTTATTCCTAAAACAGAATTCCATGAAAATTTTTATTTTTTTTTCTCTCAAAAGCAATAAAATTTAAACCTGGAAAGATAAATGTTACTGATGCCAAAATGGTAACTTGCCTACAAAGCCCAACAGGTAAAGTTCTCAACCATTTTTACCTGCTTCCTTAGCCAGCTCCAGACAATGGTGGCGCTGCTCAAATTCTGTAACACCTTCCAAAAATAACGCATACTGGGCAATAGCTAGGTCTTGAGGCAAGTGACAAGTATAAAATGCAATCAGATTTGTATGTTTCTCATTTATTAAAAGCTAAAAAACAGAAAAAAAAATCAAAGTATGTTAATAATAAAACAGGTTCTGGAATCAACAGTGCTTTTTAAAAAGTTCACTTCAAAATTTCAAACATATTTATGAGAGATTCATATAGACATGGATTTGTGCTGCTAAACAGGATAATTTAAAATTCCAAATAAAATGTACTTATAATAATTAAAAGATCTCTTATGGATTCTGATGGCTCTCCTGCCACTGAGCATTAACACACTACTGTTCTGATTTTTGTTTTCATCAAAATGGTGGGGAAAAAAAATCAAATTGTGGATTCTCAAAGTTTACCTGGATGTACGCCTTTAAAACTTCAATGGAGACTTCTTCCTTGATAGAAAAAAAAGTATACAACCCAATTATAAACACAACTGTTTATGTTTATGTGTACCAGCAATATATCTAATAAAAATTCTATCAAATGATTTAATGACTTTAATATTTACCACTGAGCAATCACTATACGCTAGGCTAAGCGCTTAGCAAAGTTCATGTATTGCCTGATTTAACCTTACCATAGCTTTTTGTAGGCGGTTACTATTATTGTTCACAATTTACCAAGGAGGGAATTAAGAATTTCTAAACTAAGGAACGAGCGAGGTTTTATTTACCCAGAATTACACAGCTAGAAGCTGCCGAGTGAGGATGTGAACCCAGGATTCTTACTCCAAAGCCCAAGCTTTCAACTGTTGTACCATCTGCCTTCTACATGTACTCTGACCAAAATGTTATCATCATTTAGGGAAAAAGTAACAAAAAGAAAAAGAAAACAAAAATTTTAAATCTCACACAAAAATGAGTCTGGTTCAGTTAGCTTAGTTGACTGATTTAGAGTTGGGTGCTGATGGGGATAAAGTTCTTGAATTTATCAAAAACCACATAACCATCAGCATTCTACATTCACAGACTAGAGCCCTAAATGGTTACCCGCAGTGGGTTATCACCAAGTGACCATAAGAGACTATACAGAACACTTTTGCACCCATACCACCATTTCTAGAAAACAACAACAAAAAAATAAGTGTGTTTTCCTGATGAGAGGCATATAGCATCAGCCTTGCAAAGAAGAGTAAATTGTTCTTTTTTATTTACTTTGGTCTGTAGTCCCAGTGTGCGAAAAAACAAAATGAGGTGAGTCATGAAGCGGAGGAGGTGTCCAGGTAGATTGTTTCTGCTTTTGGAAAGCCATTTGTTAAATTCACCCATCAAACCTACAAGCCATCAAAGCAAAGATTCAACAATAGGGATAAAAATCAAAAGGAGAAATAAACATTATCAAAGACATTTACTGCATTCCTATAGTGCTATTAAATCACTACCTCATTGTTAATATGCGACATATAAAACAGATCCTGGATTAAATTCAAACTCCATTTTTTTTTTCAAACTCCATTTTTTAACAATACTTGCATTCAATATAAAGATTAAAAGATGTGGTGAGTCATGCATCGTTTTGTTGACTTTTTACAAAATTGCCATAAGAAAAAAAGAATTCGTACCAACTAAAATGAAAAGTATAGTATCTTACCATCAATGTCTCCCAGGATAAGGAATTTTTGAACTATATGGTAATGTTCTTGATTCTCTTCCAGAACTCTCTGAAAAAATGTTTACATTTTCCATAAATCTTCTAGTGGTCATTCTATAGTATTATTCACTGGCAAACTAAAATGTCAACTTTTGAAACAATATATACAAAGAAAAAGTTTTAATGAAGGGTCTCAGGAGACCAAAACAAAATATGAGAAGGATATTTTCTGCCCTTCCCTAGCTCGCTCGTGCTCCCTCTCTTTCTCAAAAATTAACATCAAAAAAAAAAAAAAAAAAAAAAAAAAAAAGCAGGGAACTATGACAAAACGGTTTAATCTCTATGAATATTATTAAAGTTTTACTTTTTATATTTTACTACTGTTTTTCTTGGCACTCCACGGTGAGCCAGAAAGGGAGGGCACATGGAACCTAAGCAAAACAAACCCTACGAGTCCTTTGAACCTGAGCAGCAGTTCCTGCAGGCATTCCTTGGGTATTCTCTTCTGCACATGGCACCAAGCGTAACAGAAATCACCAAAATAGTGATTAGATAGAGTAGAAAAACCAAGTAACCTGCTGTTAGAGTGTTCAGAAGCAGAGTTTATTTCTTTTTGTTGAATATGTTTTAATTTTTATTTCATTATCTGAATTTTCTTTCAGCATTTATTATTATTGTTTTTTAATGTTTATTTTTAAGAGGGAGACGGAGCACGAGTGACAGAGGGGCAGAGAGAGGGAGACACAGAATCCGAAGTAGGCTCCAGGCTCTGAGCTGTCAGCACAGAGTCTGACGTGCGGCTCGAACTCATGAACTGTGAGATCATGACCTGAGCCAAAGTCTGACACTCAACTGACTGAGACACCCAGGTGCCCCACATTTATTCTTTTTTACATTCAAATCTTTGCTCCACCTGAACTGATTTTAAAACATGGCATGAGGTAGTGATTTAGCTTTGTTTTCATCCAGATGGAAAGCCAATTATGCCCATACCATGTATGTATATAAACCATTTCTCTTCCTTTGAAATGAAAAGATCACCACTGTCACTAAGTTCTAATACGTACTTGGATGTCATATGGACTTCTGTGCTTCACTGATCTATTCATTCCATACTAACTGCATATTAGTTTCTTGTATCTTTATGCTGCTTTATTATCGAGTAAGACAAGCACTGCATAATACTGTTTTTTTCCAATTTTTTTTGCCATTCTCACTTATTTTACTTGTAAATTTTTCTGTTCAGAAAAATTTCCGAAAGTATGAAGTTTCTATGTTAATTTCTGAATAGCTAATATTTACATCAAATCTTCTCATCCAGGAACATGGTATATCTATTCAAGTCTTCCCATAAGATTCTATAGTTTCTTTACCAAGGTCCTCACACCCCCAGTTAATTTTATTCCCATGTGTCTTATAGTTTCGGTCAATAATTTAAACGGGACTTTTCTAATTAGTTGTAGGAAGTACAGACAGGCTATGATTTTTGGGGGGGATAACTTTGTCTGGAACTTAGATACTTAAAAAATTCTCTTATTCTTTTTTTTTTTAATTAAAAAATTTTTTTAGTGTTTATTTATTTTTGAAAGAGAGAGAAAGAGTGTGAGCAGGGGAGGGGCGGAGAGAGAGGGAGACACAGAATCTGAAGCAGGCTCCAGGCTCTGAGTGGTCAGCACAGAGCCAGACGCGGGGCTCGAACTCACGAACCGTGAGATCATGACCTGAGCTGAAGTCGGATGCCCAACAAACTGAGCCACCCAGGAGCCCCCAACATTCTCTTATTCTTATTAATTCTTTTATTAATCCTAACAACTTACTGAATCTTGAGTTTCCAGATTTATACTTTTATCATATGTAAACATTCCCCCTTTCTAATATTTATATTTATTCCTTTATTTTTCATTAGCTGGAGTCTCCAAAATAACAGACTGGTAATGAATACTTGACAGAACAAACACTAATTTCTTTACTATACAAAGTAAAGTAATAAGGAAAAAATAAAACTCAACAAAACAACAGGTAAAAGATTTGAACAGGAAATTCACAAATGGTCAATAAACACAGGAAAACTTGCTCAGCCTTACGAACAGGAAGGGAAATAAGAGTAGAATAGTGAGCTCCTATTTCCCACCTAACCTGTTAGATTAGCAAAAAAAATTAGAAGTGTGACATTTGGGACTGGTGAGAATTCAGGGAAATGACCACACTAATAAATTATTTACAGGAATATGAAGTGCTACAATCAGGTAATTATACATCTACCCTTTAACTCAGCAACCCTGCTTTCAGGACACTTATCCTATAACAGGCTTGGTAGATAAGCATATATGTATATAAGCTTAACAGCAACTTTAGAATGAAAGAATGTTCACTGCAGTGCTAAGAAACAACCTAAATACCATCAAAAGAGGAATGCTTAAAAAGAATAAGTTAGGTTACATTAAATCTATATCCACTAACTTGGATAAAGTATCATTAAATGAAAAAACAAGACAAAACAACTCTCCCCCGACCAAGTTGTAATGTATGTAGTATGATGCAAACAACAACAAAAATCAAAATCCTATCTTGAACTATATACATTATTTACACATATTTGTAATGGTATGGAGAAGGATACGGAAGAATACAGAGCTATATATTTATCATCTCTGGGGAATGAGAATAACCATAAAGGGGTTGGGAAGAAGTTATTATATAGGTCTTATTTATATTTTTGGATTATTTTGTTACATACTTCAGTTATTTACAATTTGTTAGGCGAATAATACTTAAAAATATTAGATTATTTTAAGATCTAGGAAAAGTCTTGTTAATTTCCCATTAATATTTTTACTTTTCAAAAAGAAAGGGATAAATTAGCTTACATGCATACCCTTATTTTTAATGCTTATTTTTATTTTTGAGACAGAAAGATAGAGTGTGAGCGGGGGAGGAGTAGAGACAGACAGGGAGACACAGAATCTGAAGCAGGCTCCAGGCTCTGAGTTGTCAGCATAGAACCCAACATGGGGCTCGAACTCACAAACCGCCAGATCATGACCTGAGCCGAAGTTGGATGCTTAATTAACTGAGCCACCCAGGAGCCCCTCCGTACTCTTATTTTTAGATAAAACCAATCCTAAACCAAAGAGACAGAAATGAAACATTATTTAAATATGCAATTAAGTCTCTTCCTTTTCAAGAATGTCTCTCATTTGGATAAGAGGTAAAGAAAAGAAGAGAATATAACAGTTTCATAAATTTTTTTGCCTTTCAGCTACAGTGCACACCAACATAACATTCAGTGTTTCCTATTCCAATTATCCTAAAATGTTCCTACCAATATTTACCTTTTTATCAGTAGCTTGAAGTTCTTCAAATACCTTTTCTAAGGTCCAACTTTAAAAAGAAAATACAAGAAAGGGATAAAACAGTATTAATAATATGAACAAGGGCTACAAAATAAAACTTTACAGAGCATATTACAAATTACCAGGACAAAAAACAAACCAATAAACTCACTTTATTTCCAAATATTCCCTAGGGAGTTCTTCAGTTTCATCCAGAGTCAGTACTGATGTCCGGATTTCCTGTTCTACCAAACTGTCCACCATCACCCGAAAGTAGGCCCACACTGTGTCTTCCCAGGTGTCACAGACAGGAAGCAGCTTTTCCCCCATTCCAAACCAGAAACATACACACAGTCAACGAAAAAAAAAAGGGAAAAAGTTACTTCCATTGATATGGACTATAAAGTCATTAGTTAGAATAACATAAAACACTGTGGATTATAACATACCATACCAAATAATCCTTTACCACCCCCCCCCACATCTTCCAAAAAGCTTGAACTATTAACTTTTTTTTTTCAAAGTAGGTTCCACACCCAACGTGGGGCTCAAACTCACAACCCTGAGATCAAGAGTCGCATGCTCTGCTGACTGAGCCAGCCTGGCGCCCCTAAAAAGTTTGAAGTACTGAGACTTTTTCCTACTGAATTCACAATAGCATCAATTTTCCATGTTGATGTAAGATGGTGTTTCAACTAATTATTATAACATCCCTCAAATAACTATAAAGTGCAGGGGATGGCGGGGTCTGCAAGAAGCCCACACACGTAAGACAATCCAAACAGTTCCTGTGCCTTAGGGGCACACTTCTGTATAAAGCTATGGGCACTAGAACTCAGCAATAAATGTGTATTGCAAAAAAAGTGTGTTGTAACTAAATTTACAATTCTCAGAAATTACAATCTGATTCCATGTATTAAAACATCACTTGGTGTACAGGATACATGAAATTACGCAGCTCAAGTCACTATCCCATTTCACGATTATCGCTATCACTGCTACTTCTTACAAAGTAACTTAAACTTATAAAATTTACCTGAAATCATTATTGCACTACATGCTAACTTGGATAGAAATTAAAAAAAAAAAGCTTATAAAATTTATTCTATATGATTAGAATATTTTATATATCTGATTTTGTTCCACAGGGAAAAAAGAATTAAAACAGACTACATACCTGCTTGAGATTCCCACTTAAAGCTGCATAAATTGCTCTCTCGTATCTATTAAAAAGCTCCTGAAATGCAGAATATAAATTTGAACTACAGTTTTCCTCAGCTTGTCAGTTTTTTTCATAATCTGAAATTTTACAATGTCTTCTAAACTGAACTTATTCACTTGACAGTTGTAAACTTTAGTGAAAAATCTAGTGAGGCAAAAAAGGGGAAGGACCCTTTAATTCGATGATACAGTCAGTGCTGAAAACTTCAGGAAAAATCAACCATCTAAATTTCAAATACAGGATGAAAGCAGATCCAACTGTAGCGGATGCTTTGATTATGTATCACTGTCAAATTTTATTTCAGACAGAACCGGTGTAGGCATTTTCCCCTAAGAAGTTTCTAAATACCTAACACCACCTGATCCTTCTCTGAGAACATCAAGCAAGGCACCTGGATGGAACCTGTCGTGCACCAGTTTGCATCTAATTCCTAAGTAGAATTAATTATATTCAACAAATTAGCCCATTTCACTACCACGTTCTATTGATGGCATTTCCAGTCTTCTTATTATCCAGTGACCTCAGAGACTATCACTGTATTTCTGAGTCCTCTGCCTTTGTTTCCAATCACCCTCTTTTTTTTTTTTATTTTTATTTTTTTTTTTAATTTTTTTTTTTTCAACGTTTATTTATTTTTGGGACAGAGAGAGACAGAGCATGAACGGGCGAGGGGCAGAGAGAGAGGGAGACACAGAATCGGAAACAGGCTCCAGGCTCTGAGCCATCAGCCCAGAGCCCGACGCGGGGCTCGAACTCACAGACCGCGAGATCGTGACCTGGCTGAAGTCGGACGCTTAACTGACTGCGCCACCCAGGCGCCCCTCCAATCACCCTCTTGACCATTCTTGCTCTCTTCCTTTCTATTATCAATATTATTCTAGGACAGGCCCTTATTACTTAGGGTCTGAATAATTCTAACAGGCTCCTAACTAGTTTCTCAGCCTTTAGTGCATTCCATTTTTTTTAATTTTTTTTTTTTTTTTTTTACTTTTTTTGTTAATCTCTACACTCAACGTGGGGGCTCAAACCCATGACCCAAGATGAAGAGTCACATGCTGCACCGACTGAGCCAGCCAGACATCTCTAGTCCATTCAATTTTTAAGCCTATTTTTCACTGTCATGCTAATCTGAAAACACTGTTGTCATGTGCCTTGAGGTTTTGATGGTTCACTGCTATCTGTGATATACTCATTCTTTAGAGCAACACTTGAGGACCACCAATGCCTGTTCTTAATTTACCCTTTTCAATCACCTTTCTCATTAGTCCTGTTACAATGTTTGTTTTGAAACTGTGAATTGGTTCCAATGCAACTGATCTATTAAGGAAGTATTTAAACATGATGCAAATTTCCGATAACATACAATTTCATCCGAAAGTAATACTAGGTGAATGCAGAAAATTACACCTGGTTGAATGATGTCACCTAGAAATACTACACAAAACTGAGATACCTCAAACATCTACTTACTACCTCACTTCATTACATGTGTTATAAGCTAAACCCATCCATATTGAGTGTGACAATTTTCAGTTTGATTGATTTCAGCTGACCTCCTTCTATACTTCACAGTAACTCACAAGCTGCAACCCTCTGACCCTCAATTCCACAAGTAAACTTCAGTGCTTTTTCAAGGTAAAATGCTGTAGTTATTGTAGCATTTCTGTATTTCCTGTTTAATAGTGCTTTATTGAGTTTTTACCCTTTTATGTATCACTGAGAATTTTTTAGTATTGTGCTCTCAACTCCATTTTCCCCAAAAGCCCTGTGGATTTTTTTGCATGATTTTGCATCCTGTAGTGATTTTTTAGGAATGCACAAGTCACATGATGTCATAATAGGACTGACTGTAATTCTTTTGTGAGCCTTCTGTTCCAACCTGGTAGACCTACCTCCCTTGAGTTGTCCAACCTATACATCCTACCTAGAATTCCTTCCTCTTTTTTTCACACCCAACAACTCAAAATCCTAGTAATTTTTTAAAGTGCAATTCAGTTCTCTCTCCTGGGAGGCCAGGTTAGCCCAAATGTTTATTCTCTGAACTCATTTGGTACCTCTTTCATATTTTCATCTTTTATCAGTGTTTGATTAGTAGTTAAGCCTGACCATCCCTATTCTTCAATTTGATCAGAAGTTTTTTGAAAACAGAAACTTTAGTCTTACACTACTCTGAATGTTTCAAAGCACCTTCAGCAGGCCTTCAATTAATTAGAGTAAAAATGAGTATCAGTAAATATCTTACATCTTCTGCCATTCTCCAACAACTTATTTTCCAAATCACTCTATATGGATTCCCTTCCACAGGTTCTAATTCTGTTCCTATAAAACAGTAAAAGAAATAAAATTTATAGTATAAAATATAGAACTCCTTGTTTCAACAATTTCTAAAAACAAAAACTGTGCTTCACAAAGATTGGCATTTAGAGCTAAATACATACCCAGAGGTTAAATTCTCAGAATAAAATCTACTAAAATACCTCCATTAACATTAGGGTCATGATAGAGTTTCCAGCCTTCAAGTGTTGCAGCTCTCCATGCCTGACCACAACGTTTACAGAGTCGTTGTGCCTTTAGAAACAGAAAAAGAACAGTCAGTCCTATAACCAAGTGTGATACTGGAAAAGCACTGTGCCTTACAGAAAAGTACAAGCAATACATATCAGGATTAGGTAACTTAAAGCATGATACTTCAAAGGGAGATGCAGACAACTAACAACTAGTCATGGCATTTCACTTTGCTACCCTTTGCTCTTTGGTTCTGGGCTTGCAGAGGAGGCTCCCATGGGGCTCACAGGCATTTAATTCTGCTAGAGACAAATGGGGCTAAAGAGGTTGATGACCCTTGACTTCAAGTATTATAAAAACATTGTCAGTCTCTAGAACGACAGGGTGCTAGTGCTCATTCAGCCCACTGATATTTGTGTGAACTGTGATGAATCAGATGAACTTAGAGTAACCAGCAAGATACATCAGTGAGATAGAGAGACTACCTCTTTAGGAACCATCTCTTCGTCATTTACTTCATATGGTTTGGGCAAGATCCTACAATCCCACCTCCAAACGCTAAGATTAGGCATGTGATCGAACAAGAATCACTCCTAGGACTCTTGCTGGAAATACTGGCAAAGGGACACACTCCTTTTGCTGGAATTGCTAGCTGGCAGGAGGATGCAAGTCTGGAGCTGCTGGGGGCCATCAGAGACACAAGGAGCGGCTTCGTGAGAATGAAGCCACAGAAAGGAGGACAGGGCCAAGAGCCTGGGAAAGAGATGGTATCCCAATACCATCCCTGGATCCTGCTTAAAACCAGATTATGACCCCACAGACTTCCCTGTTCCACAAGCCAATCAATTCTTCCCCACGTAAGTAACTTGAATTGGGCTTCTACCACTTGAACCTAGAGAATCCGAGTAATGTAACTAAAGAATATCATACCCCAAAACATCATTCTGGATTTATAGCCATTAAACATAATGAAAGCTATGTATTAACATGAGGAAATGTTTTGATATGCTATCTAAAAAAGGAAGGATAAAAACTGAATATAGAATCTTGAAAACATTTTTCTAAGTAAAATAAATTAGATACAAAAGAACAAATATTGCATGACTCCACTTGCATGAAATAGCTCGAATAGGCAAATTCAGAGAGACAGAAAGTAGATCAGAGGTTATCAAGGGCTGAGGCAAGGGAGAAACAGGGAGTTATTACACAATGTTACAGAGTTTCTGTCTGGTGTGATGAAAAGGTTTTGGGAATAGATAGTGGTAATGGTTTCACAAAACTGGAAATGCAATTAATGGCACTGAAATGTACACTAAAAATGGCTAAAACAACAAATGGTGTTATCTATGTTTTACCACAGAGAAAAAAAATGAATAATGCAATATGCCCAACTACTGAATTGTAGATTTAAAAAAATTTTTTTAATGTTTATTTTATTTTTGACAAAGAAACAGCCAGAGGGTGAGCAGGGGAGTGGCAGAGAGACAGAGGGAGACACAGAATCCGAAGCAGGCTCCAGGCTCTGAGCTGTCAGCACAGAGCCTGACGCGAGGCTCAAACCCACAAGCCGCGAGATCATGACTTGACCCGGAGTTGAATGCTTAATTGACTGACCCACCCAGGCGCACCTGAATTGTATATTTTAAATGGATGTATTGTACGGTAGGTGAATTGTATCTAAATAAAGTTATTAAAATCCCTTAATGTATACTATGATTACAATTATGTTCAAAAGAGGTATAAAAGACAGGTCTTGTCAGAAGATAGTAAATAACAAGTGTTGGTGAGGATGTGAAGAAAAGGGAACCCTTGTGCACTGTTGGTGGGAACGTAAACTGGTGCAGCCACTGAGGAAAACAATAAGGAGGGCACCTGGGTGACTCAGTCAGTAAGCATCTGACTTCAGCTCTGGTCATGATCTCATGGTTCATGAGTTCAAGTCCCGTATCAGGTGAGCTAGAGTCCCGCTTCAAGCGAGCACGAGCCCCGCATCAGGTGTAACATGAGCGCCGCTTGGGATGAGCCCCACTTTTCTCTTTGCCCCTAGCTCACTTGCTCCCTCTCTCTCTCAAAAAAAAAAAAAAAAACAAAAAACAAAAAAAACGCCAAAACCAATGAGAAGGTTCCTCAAAAAGTTAAAAATAGAGCTACCCTACAACCCAGCAATTCCACTTCTAGTATTTATCCAAAGAAAATAGAAACACTAACTTGAAGAGATATATACACCTTCATGTTCACTGCAGCATTATTTACAGTAGCCAAAACATAGAAACAACATAAGTGTTCACTGACAGATGAATGGATAAAAAGATGTGGTATATATACATATACCAGTACACATACACAATGGAATATCTTTCAAAGAAGAATGAAATCTTGCCATTTGCAACAACATGGATGGACCTAGAGGACATTATGCTAAGTGAAGTCAGACTAAGACAAATACCATAGGACCTCTCTTATTATACGTGCAATTAAAAAAATAAACAACAAAACACGACCATAAATACAGAGAACAGATTGGTGGTTGCCAGAGGTTGGGAGTGGGAGAAATGGATGAAGGGGGTCAAAAGGTAAAAAAGAAAAAAGAAAAAGAATTTTCATCCTATGTAAGATGAAAATGTTAATAATGAAAGTTCTCATTTACTGAATATTTACTGTAAGCCAGACAATGTGCTAGATACTTCACAGCAATTATCTCATTTGATTCTCATATGAACCCAAAGAGAGGTGCTAATTCTGTGCCTGTTCAATGGATGAGAAAATCGTGGCACAAAGGTGATTAGCTTACTCATGGACACACAGACAGTGAGTGGTACAGCCAGAGTGACCACATTGTAATAGAATAGGCACTGAACTGAGATCACAGCCTTGGATTCCAGCCTTGATTATTTCATTGATTCTGTGACCCTGAAAGTCACCAAACTTCTCCAAGTTTCAGTGTTGTATTACGTTTGCTTGTAAATGAGACCACTGGAAAACATGGACTATACTGAAGCTCTTTCTAGCTCTAAGAAAAAAAAGAATGCTAGAAGTAAAAAATAAGAAGAAAAACCCCATTATCTATGGTTTTGTAAAGGCAGTGGGACCTTGGAAGTTTTTGTTTTTCAAACCTTCAGTAATGTGATCATATTTTTGTTTTCTGTTTTTTAAAATATATCCCTATTTGCCACCATGATTCCTAGTTATTTTCTGTACCACCTGGCAGAGTGGCTGGAACTTAACTATTTTCTGAATAAATTAGTATGTAATAAACACTTCTTTTCTTAATTGGAAAAAAAAAAGAGGGGCACCTGGGTGGCTCAGTCGTTTAAGTGTCTGACTCTGGCTCAGGTCATGATCTCACGATTCGCAGGTTCAAGCCCTGCGTCGGGCTCTGTACAAACAGTTCAGAGCCTGGAGGCTGCTTCAGATTCTGTGTCTCCCTCTTTTTCTTCCCTATCCAACTCATGCTCTGTCTCTCTCTCTCTCTCTCAAAAATAAACATTAAAAAATTAAAAAGAAAAAAAAAAGAAAAAAAAAGGAATGATGCTTATTACCAGTTATTACTATAAGAAATTCTAATAGTTTGAACATATGTCTATCTAAAAAACATTGCCAAAGAGACTGCAAAATAGGTACAACCTATTACCGTAAGCTTGGAGCTCCTAGGCATTGGATGTCCTCAAGAGTCAGCAAAGCCATCCAGTATGTTGTCTAATTAGATACTAAACATTCTCTATAGAAGATCTTCACTATCACAAAAGATCTTTTTTTTTTTTTTTTTAAGTTTATTTATTTTGAGAGAAACAGAGATAATGCAAGTGTGGGGAGGGGCAGAGAGAGAGAATCCCAAGCAGGCTCCATGCTGCCAGTGCAGAGCCCGGTACACAGGGCCTGAACTCAAAAACCCACAAGATCATGACCTGAGCCTAAACCAAAAGTCAGATGCTTAACTGACTAAGCCATCCAGGCACCCTCCCAACAAAAGAGATTTTAAAACATGAAATTAAAAGGAAGAAGTCTGAGGGCCACTGTAGTTTTCACAGGTAAACAGTGTCACCTAGAAGAGCAATTACGGTCAGACTCATTCTTAACTCTTAAAAATCAGAACTAAAAATAATGGGGATATGCCTAGGGCATGCAGTACAATTTGGGAAGGCAAAGTCTGACTTCTTACAAAAGATTTTCTATTAGAGTTGCATAAACTACAATGCACTGCTTTCTGAAGTAATGTGTTTCTTATCACTGGAAATGTTCAAACACAAAGTAGATCCAGAAATAATGTGGCAGAGATTACAGCATCGAGGAGACATACGAGGTAGTCACAAAGGTCCTTTCTAACTGAAAGAGTCTATGACTTCTGAAACTGAACTAGCAGGGTGTATATGACTTACCTCTTCTGTCATTCCAGCACGGATTAGAGTGAAAAGATATTTGAGTAATCTGACTTCATCTTCTCTATCCAGATCATCAAGGGGCATTTTCTGTCTAATGGGAGCATCAGGGTCCTATCGAACAAACAAATAAATAAACAACAATAAATTCTTTGTACCCACATACATTTTAAACATCCCCAAGAGATGATAAAACTCTCGAGTTTATACACTGAAATAAGTTTATTTACAATTTAGTTAAGTAACAAAGGGAGTGAAGTATCACACAAGCATTCCAGAGAGCCATAGAACTGTCTGCTGCCCATTCAAAAAAGACTGTTGGCCCACCAAGGTACATACCTCGGTCAGACAAGGCAGAAACACAATGTCAGCCAAACCAGGCAACTCTTAAAAATGCTACAACATGAGCTGTAGCCTGTTGTAGCAACTGTACCTCCAAGTTAATCCTAAACAGAATTAGGTCTAGATGGAGAATGAGCACAGAGGAAACACCGAAGGAAGAGTGAGTAATACATTCTATGACTTGAAAGTGCTTCTCACATGAGAGGAGAGCCATAGTGGGATTAAGGCCATATAAAACACACTGATGTCCAATAAAATAATTTTTCAAGAACAGATTTCTAATAAATAAATCCACCTAGAACAGTTTATTCCCACCTATTATTTTTCATGGATAAAGAAATGTGCCTTTAAACATTTGGGATAACATATTGTCCTCACTTTTGCAGCAAACATCACAAGTGGTATTCATGGTGAATTTTAAATGAAAAACTATTTTAGTTTTTGAAAACGTTTATTTATTTTGAGAAAGAGAGCACGTGTATGCACGAACAGGGGAGGGGCAAAGAGAGAGGGAGAGAATCCCAAGCAGGCACCTTGCTGTCAGCACAGAGCCTGACTCAGGGCTCAACCCCACGAACTGTGAGATCATGACCTGAGCTAAAACCAAGAGTCAGATGCTTAACCAGCTGAGCGAGCCAGGTGCCCCTAACTGAAAAACTATTTTAATGCGACTCTTATTTTAAATGCTACTCTTATGTATGGTAATATATCAATTCAGAAAATAAAGTACATTATAGGTGAAATGGCTACTTTCACAAGTATTTTGTGGACCGATACATTCAGTTTTGGAACATGGTCTCTTTCTGGCAAAAAGGAAATCACCACTTTCCACATGTTAAAAGTAAATGATTTTTAGTTGTTTGCTACAGGGTGATTTAGCTATGATTTATTTCAAGCTCTTCTAGTAGCTTCCAAACAATTTTCATCAAAACCACTTTTGCTCCCAAAGAATTCTATCAATTTTTCCATCTGTTACTTACTTCTCCTACTTTTCACTATAAACATTTAGTGCACGTTTCCACCTGTCACAAAGCTCTCTTTCTTTATTTCTACAAGAATTAGACTCCTGTTCTTTTCAAATCTATTGTTATTCCTATTACTCATATCCTAGAATGGCCTTTCTAACCTCAAGCTTATGCAAAGCTCCCCTCTCCTCCCCCCCCGCCCCCCCCGCCACTTTTTATATGTAAGAGGCTTCATGAGTCATCACTTTAAAGTTGAAGAGTCAAACCTTACTGTAAGACCAAAATTAATTTGTTTTTAAAGCTGGCAAATCACTTTCTCTACCTTCTTTTACAATTTACAATTCATAGGCAATAGGTTCAAATGTTCAAATACATTCCATCAAATTCAAAGGCAACCAAGTAGTTAGTGGTAAACAGTATATACAAATCTTTGGGAAACCAAAACAAGGATCCCTATGAAGAAAATTCTCAGCCTTTAAAAAACAAACACACACACACAAAAAATAAATAAAAAAAATAAAAATAAAAATAAAAAAAACAAACAAACACAAAACCTTGAAGACAACTTTTATTTCAAAGAAACTTACCAATTCAGTGACAAGGGGACGGACACTTCCTATATAAGAAGGCAGCTGCCGCTGCTTCAGGGTATGCAGAGTATTTTCCCTGCAAGAAAAAATATAACATTTTTAAAAGAAGTAACTTTAATATGTTTATTTAAGGAAATAAAATCAAGTCAAAGTAGAAAGAGAGAGTACAAACTCAGAAAATCAGGCAAAAATGCTAAATATAAAGAGGCTTTTAGGGGCACCTGGGTGGCTCAGTCGGATAAGCGACTGACTACGGCTCAGGTCACGATCTTGAGGTTCGTGGGTTCAAGCCCCATGTCAGGCTCTGTGCTGACAGCTCAGACCCTGGAGCCTGCTTCGGATGCTGTGTCTCCCTCTCTCTCTCTGCCCCTCCCCGACTCATGCTCGCTTGCTCTCTCTCTCTCAAAATAAATAAATATTTTAAAAAAAATTTTTTTTAAGAGGCATTTTAGCTCAGATGACTAATGATGCTAAACATGTTTTCATGTCTTTATTGGCCACTCATCTGTCTGCTTTTGTGAGCTTATCTGTTCAAATCTTTGTCCCCTGCCCTTTTTTCTTTTACTACATTATATTTTTATTATTGAGTTGTAGTTCTCTTATCAGCTACAAGTCTTATATTTTTCTTCTAGTCTGTGGCTCGCCCTCTCTCATTTCTAAATGATGTCTTTAATGAGTAGTTTTTCATTTTTATGAAATCGAATCAATCTTTCCCAATTATTGCTTCCTATGATCTTTCTTACTCTTGCCTATCTGCAAGTCACAAAGATATCCTATGTTTTCCTCTAAAAGTTCTGTGGTTTTAGCTTTTATGATCCATCTTGAATTAAATATTGGGTATGGTGTGAGGGAGGTGTTTTTTTGCACGATATCTCGTTTTTCTGCAAGGTTTGTTGAAAAGACATTCATTCCCTCATTGGATTGCTTAGACGCCTTTATTGAACACTAACTGACCATCTAAGTGTGGGTCTGTTTTACAGTTCTATTCTGTTCCACTGATCAGTAAGAAAAGACTACCTCATAAAAAATGTGCGAAGACATTTACCTTAACTTTTTCAATTTTAAATGAAAATTTCTTTCTCCCAGAAAAATCACAACTACTCAAGATTTAATTTTTGACAACCATTGAATAGCACTAATTTCCTAGTTAAGCACAGAAAAGATATAATAATTGATTTGCAGACTTTATACAGGCATAATGTTACTGAATTCAAATGCAATCTGAACAGTTTCTTCAAGTCTTAATATAAACTGTCCCTTTAACTTAGGGATGGCTTTTTGGTTTCAAGGTCCTAAAATAATTTAGAAGTATTAAAGGATGTAGTGACCAAAGTTTTTCAAAAAAGCACAAGTAGCTAGAAACATGACAGAAGTATCTTCTTGATAATCAAATTACATTTAAAATAAGGTCCCACAGCCTTACCCTAGCCTGCCCATAAAAGTCCCATATGAGTTGACTCTCTTCGATCTCATTTCCTACCATACTTTTCTTTGCTGTGTACAGACTGGCCTCCTTGCATAAACAGTTTGTTTTCAGGATCTTTGCAGTTTCTGTTCCTGTCTGGAACAACTTGTCTCCCAAATTTTTGCACGTTTTGCTTCCTCTCACTCGTTACCTGTTACTTCCTTAGAAGAGGCCTGTTCTGATTACCTCTTCTATTTAAAGTTGTACCCACTGTCATCTTCTATCCATCAACTCTCTTTTTTTCAAAGCTCTAATTGCCCAACAGGCTAAATATTTATTTGTGGTCTAACTCCCTTAAATAATGTCAACACCATAAAGGCAGGGTTTTTGTCTGCTTTGCTGACAGACTGAATTTAAATACTTGTCGAAAGATAAACAAACAAAACCAACACTGAGTGACTTCAAGAATAAGCGTTTAGTAACTTACCAATAAACTGATTTTGCATAAAACTCAATGTTATCAGAAAAATCTCCAATTTCATCTTTGGCAATGCTCTCTAGCCAATCCACCACCAGCTAGGAAAGGGAAAAAAAAAAAAAAGACCATTAACTATAAAATCTGTTACTGTTTTACTTGAAATGGTACTTCCATCCTTAATTCAAAATGTTTCTGATTAAAAAATACCAACTAACAATTTTTCCAACCACTATTTTTGCTTTTTTAAGATACATAAATATAGCAAAAGAATGAAATGTTCTATAGGAATAATACAGTTCTTAAAAAGCTATTCCTGGAAATGCTAGGGCTATTCATTTGAAAACTGAAGAACAAGGTTCTTAACTCCTTTTAACTGTAAGCAAAAACATCAAAAAGAAAAACAGTTTTTTTAAGTTTTAAATTTAAAAAAGTTTCAGTTCTTTGTGTGTCATTTACCTTTTCTCCATGCTTCATAAAAAAATATTTTAAAATTCTAATCTTACCTGACTTTGTCGGACAAGTGGATCTCTCTGAAATAATGTTTCCACCACCACTTTCTCACTGGCATTAAGAGCCTATTAAAAAAATTATTTATAGAAAGAAAAAAAAAGATGTTCTAAGAATATTATTTTAATAGAAAGGAAAAGGTGAACCTGACATGTATTCAATTACCCATAAACATTTAACCACACAGCAAATCTGTACATTCATGTGTGAAAATTTTTCTTAAGCAAATTTCAAACTGCTAGATCAATCTGCAGCTGTTCTTGATACTTTCATTCTTTAGCTATTCGTGGAATTTTAAAACTCTACTTCCTCAGAGATGTTTTAGGGAAAACAAAACACAGAACAAAATGAAACAAGCAAAAAAAATCATAATAAAGGGCAGGATGCAATCATGTGACATTATCAGAAAGTGAACATTTAAAAACTTCTAAACTTGGGGCGCCTGGGTGGCGCAGTCGGTTAAGCGTCCGACTTCAGCCAGGTCACGATCTCGCGGTCCGTGAGTTCGAGCCCCGCGTCAGGCTCTGGGCTGACGGCTCAGAGCCTGGAGCCTGTTTCCGATTCTGTGTCTCCCTCTCTCTCTGCCCCTCCCCCGTTCATGCTCTGTCTCTCTCTGTCCCAAAAATAAATAAACGTTGAAAAAAAAAAAAAATTTAAAAAAAAATAAAAACTTCTAAACTCTTGGGTGGGGGTGGGCTAAATGGGTGCTGGCCATTAAGGACAAAACTGTGTGGAGCACTGGGTATTATACATAAGTGACGAATCACTCAATTCTACTCCTGAAAACAATTATTACACCACATGTTAACTGATGAGAATTTAAATAAAAATTTGAAAAAAATAATAAAAACTTGAAACTCTTTCATTCTACATAGCAGAAGTTGATAGGTAATAAAACTTTACAATCCAAGGGCTTTCCTTAACAAGACACAAGATAATGAATGATCAAGGAAAACTTCACAGATGTGATCATATAAAAATGGGAATGTCTACTTGACAAAGACCCCTTAAACAAAACTGAACGACAAGTAAAAGGAGGACTATCTTTAACATATACAAGAGGAAACAATAACTGGAAAACGAGCAAAGTGTATGATTACAGAATTCATGTAAGAATATTAAGGCTTAAGAATGAAGAATACTAGGGGTGCCTGGGTGGCTCAGTCGGTGAAGTGTCCGACTTCAGCTCAGGTCTAGATCTCATGGTTCGTGGGTTCGAGCCCCATGTTGGGCTCTGTGCTGACAGTTCAGAGCCTGGAGCCTGCTTCAGATTCTGTGTCTCCCTCTCTCTCTGACCCTCCCCTGTTAGCACTCGGTCTCTCAAAAATAAATAAATGTTAAAAAAAAATGTTTTTTTAAAAATGAAGAACACTCCACTTTGCTAATAATCGATAATATACACATTAAAGTGACACACCTAATCTCCAATTGGCAACATCAAATGAGTTAGAGGAAGCATTTTCACCCATTGTCAGTACACTGCATTAGGAAGGCAAGATGACAATCTATCAAATTTTGACCCAATTTCGCTTCCAGAAATGTAGGAAATATTGAAATACATAGATAAATATGATTTAGAATGTTCACTGCCTTGCTGATTGCTACAGCAGAAATAGTGGAAACAACCTAAATATGTCTATCAGAATGTCTGAAAAAATTTCAGTTCTGGCATATTATGAAAAAATAAGGTAAACCTACATGAACTGACAGAAAAAACAAATATTGGTGATTAAAAAAGAAACTCTTAGTATAATGTATAAATGAAATCATACTATATGTTAAAAAAATAAAACAAACCCATGGGGCGCCTGTGTGGCTCAGTCAGATAAGCCTCTGACTTTTGATTTTGAGCCCCAAACTGGAACTCTGTGCTGACAGCATGCTTGAGATACTCTCTCCCCCTTGTCACACACATACTCTCTCCCTCTCGTGTGCATGTGCACACACTCTCTCAAAATAAGTAAACATTAAAACACACACACACACACACACACACACACACACACAACCGTGTGTATATATACATATAAAGATGCACAGAAAAGTGTCTGGTCGCAAATTGTTAGAACAGTAAGGGATAAAAGAGGACTTTTACCTTTTACCCTATAATATAAATCAATATTTGATTACTTTATAAGATTGTATCTTTTACTTGTAAAATTTTTTAAATGAAGAAACTCAAGATGGAGGGTCAGAAATCAAATCCTATTATTAAAAACCATTTTAAGTTTTAAACATTTATAAAGGAAAAAAATTAATCTTAAACTTACACTAAGTACAAACATATTTTCATCTTCTAATGCAGACTGTATTCTGTCTCTGAGGAAAAATGACAAAATGAAAAAGGCTTAAATTGCATAAATATATGAAATCACCTTTTAAACTATATATATACACAAACCTACATTCTCTCCAGCATAAACAAGTTGAGCTTCCAATAAACTTAATCATTCTTTTGAAACAAAGATACAAGTAGTAAGTACCTTCTGGATCGGATATTGACATCTGAGCAAATCTGATATTTACTAAAAACAGACACTGCAAAGTCTTTCCTGGCTACCTGCTAAGGCACACACTGAACTTTCTAATATAATTGTTTTCACATGGCAAAAATTATATAATCTAATTTTCTTTCAGGATTTTCTCATCACAGTGAGAAAGCAGCAGAATGAGAGGCAAAACCACTGAGCATCTGAGAGAAGGAATATTTGGTTAACTTCTTTCAAACTGCCACTTTATATAAAGTCTATTTTTCAGTTCCTTTTCTTTAAAATTTTTTACTGTTAATTTATTTTTGAGAGAGAGAGAGAGAATGAGCAGGGGAGGGGCAGAGAGGGAGGGAGACACAGAATCCAAAGCAGAGTTCTTTTTCTTGTCTATCCTAAGTACTGCAGTATTTTCAGTACTTTCCTGATCTTATTTTTGGGAGCTACCAGCTTTTTGATCTAATATTCCCCTCTTCCCTCCTAACTCACTCCTGATAATCATCTAATGATGAGGCATTAGAAACAGTAAGTACCAAAGATAGTAGAACCTATTTCCACACATCCTACTCTAACTTTTAAATTAATTTGCCTATTTGGGGGCCTGGGTGGCTCAGGTCATGATCTCACAGTTCTTAGGACTGAGCCCCATGTCAGGCTCTGTGCTGACAGCGTGGAGCCTGCTTGGGATTCATTCTCTCTCTCTCTCTCTCTCTCTCTCTCTCTCTCTCTCTCTCTCTCCCCCCCCCCCCCCCGTAAAATAAATAAACATTAAAAAGACAAACCATGTTTAAATTAATTTGCCTATTGGTTACCTTGTGTTTATTTCACTTATGAGGCCTACACAACTTTACCTATACAGAGAAGCCAGCAGCCTCCATGTGACCATCTCCTGTTGAAGAAGCCAGAGCATACTGGCTGTTTTTGAGAACTTCTGAAGTCCAGGTGTTGCTCGGCTCACTATTTTACTCAGTATATTCACCTAACGTAAAGATACAGATGTAAAGAGGTTTTCTATCATTCTGAGCCATAACTGCGTATTCTTCAAGTGCACAGCTCTAAAACTAAACATATACACACACACACATTTAGAGTATGAATTTTTCCTATCTACTGCCTTTTTTAAATTGAATGGAAATATAACATTCCCACTCGAAATGGTCTTAATTTGAAGTAAGGTGTGTTTATGTGAGTATATATGTAAAAGTTTAACATACTCCAAATTTCAGATTAAACAAGAACAGCCATGGATACGTTTTTTTCTTCTTTTATAAGCTAAATCTAACCTATTCCTGACACATCTAACCTATATCTAACCAGAAGATAAACCAAATCTAACCTATTCCTGACAAAATGATAACATGGACTAACAGCATAGCAATGAAAATTGAAAATAAAGTTATCTTCAATTTATGCCTGAAAAATTTATACCATATATCAAATCAAGAAAAATATTTTAAGATTGGTACTGAAACACTGTCATTGCTAACCACAACTTAACCAAAGTCCCCTCCTTGTTCTAAGACCAGAGTTCTTAACCTTTTTCAGGTTGAGGCATTATGTGAAAATCTAACGAACAGCATGGATGTTCTCCCCAGAAACACACACAAAATTATTTATCAGAAGGTTTAAGAATCCAGGGTAAAGGAAACCTTTCTCAAAGGTTTTGAACAGTACCTCTTAATCTTCTGAAGTGAAATTCAGACACAGAATCGCTCTCATTCAGAACATGAAGAATCATTACCACCACAACACCTTTTCCCTCTCTTTAAAAAGTACTCACAAAATAATGTTACTTTTGTCTTAAGGCCAGTGTTTAATAAAAGTGTTATCAGTACTTCTCATTATTTTCTATTGGAACCCTAACTCCAGTAATTCACTAAGTGACTGTTACTGCTTCAGTTATTTAACGAAGTTACTGCTTTTATAATGGAACAATTCAGAGATTGATTATTGAAACAATATTAAACGATCAAGAAATGTTGGCTATTATATTGTAATCATTCTTGAATGTAATAAAGTCCATTTATTTATTTGCTTATTTTTTTAGTAATCTCTACACCCAACATGAGGCTTGAACTCATGACCCTAAGGATCAAGAGTCACATGCTTTTCCAACTGAGCCAGCCAAATGCTCTTCCTCTTCCTTCTTCCTTTTTAAAAAAACAGACTTAATGTTTTAGAGCAGATTTAGGTTTACAGCAAAACTGAGTGGAAAGTACAGAGTTCCCATCGCTTTCTGCCTATCAGGATCCAGCACCAGAGTGGAACATTTGTTACAACAATGAACCTACACTGACATGTCATTATCATCCAAAGTCCATAGTTTACATAAGGGTTCATTCTTGGTGTTGTATATTCTACAGGTTTTGACATAAATGACATGTATCCACCACCATTATCTCATACAGTTTCACTCCCCTAAACATCTACCAGGTTCCACTTTTCATCCTTATATTCCCCCACCCTCTGGGAACCACTGATCTTTTCACTCTCTCCAAAGTTTTGCCTTTTCCAGAATATTGTTTAGTTGGATTCATGTAATAGGTAGCTTTTTCGAATTGGTTTCTTTAGCTTACTGATATGCACTTAGGGTTCATCCTGGTCTTTTCATGGCTTGATGGCTCATTTCTTTTTAGCATTAAACAATATTCCATTGTCTAGATACACACAGTTGATTTATCCATTCGCTTACTAAAAGACGACCTGGTTGCTTCTGAATTCAGGCGATGACAAATAAAGCTGCTATAAACATTTATATGTAGGTTTTTGTGTGGGCCTAAGTTTTTAACTCATTTTGGTAAATGCCACAGTATGAATGTTGTGGAATCATATGATAAGACTATGTTCAGGTTTCTAAGAAACTGAGAAAGTGTCTTGCAAAGTGACTCTACCGTTTTGCATTCCCACCAACAACGAATGAGAGTGACTGCTGCTCCACATCCTTGCCGGCGTGTGGTATTGATAGGTGTTGGGGACCTTTGCCATTCTACTAGGCGTATGACATCTCATGATTTTAATGTGCAATTCCACGATGACATATGATGCTGAACACCCTTTCACATGCTTTTTTGCCATCTGTAGATCTTCTCTGGTGAGGTGTCTGTTAATGTGTTTTGCCCGTTTTTTTAATTGGATGTTCATTTTCTAATTATTGGGTTTAAAGAGTTCTTTGTATATTCTAGATTCTTTTTTTTTAAGTAGCAGAATCCTTCGGTTTCCCAAAGAAATCTCATATGGACCTTCAATAAGCAAAAAGCAGAGCTGCCCTGGCTAACCTCCCAACCATGCTACCCCTGCCACTACAGCCTTAAGACATCCCCCCCCTTAAATACAGTATGGAAATTCACAGGTTGATGCTGTTCAAAAAACGAAGAGTACTGAAGTTTGACCAACAATGGAGTGAAAGTAACTTACCTGACTACTACAGATGTTTTCATATTCTTCTACAAGGTCAAAAACCGTATTTGAAGAGTGCTTCAAGTAAGACTGCAGGAAATCAGAAAACATACTCATGGATGCTAGAACACATTAAAAAGAAAAGGAACAAGAAAGTTAAGTGACATACTCCTAGGTAATTATGTTTCTATGAAAACTTAACAACACAGCTACGTATTTCTTTTTTTTCTGCTGTATTTTCTAAAAAATTACAACAGTGGTGGGGTGCCTGCGTGCCTCAGTCAGTTAAGTGTCTGACTCTTGATCTGGGCTCAGGTCATGATCTCACAGTTCATGAGTTGGAGCCCTACATCAGGCTCCGTGCTGGTGGTGTGGAGTCTGCTTGGAATTCTGTCTCTCCCTCTCTCTCCCCGTCCTCCCCCCCGCCCCCAACAAAATAAATTAAACTTAAAAAAAATTGTAACTGTGGTAAGATAAACGTAACAAAATTTACCATCTTAACCATTTTTAAGTGTACAGGTTAGTGGCATTAAGTACATTCACAATGCTGCGCTACCATCACCATCATCCATCCACAGAATTCTTTTCATCTTGCAAAACTACAACTCAGGATAGCCAAAGCGATCCTAAGAAAGAACAAAGCTGGAGGTACTATACTTCCTGTTTTCAAACTATACTACAAAGCTTGAGTAATTAAAACAGTAGGAGAGGCGCCTGGGGTGGCTCAGCTTGTTAAGTGTCCAACCCTTGATTAGGGCTCAGGTCATGATCTCACAGTTCTTGAGATCAAGCAGCACAGAGCCTGCTTAGGATTCTCTCTCTCCCTCCCTCTTCCCCGCCCCCTCCCCCACTCTCATGTGCACATGCTCTCTCTCAAAATAAATAAAGTTAAAAAAAACAAAACAAAACAGTATGATAAGGCATAAAAACAGACACATAGATCAAGGAACAGAATAGGGTCCAGAAACAAACTCCCACATGTATAGTAAACTAATATTTGACAGGGGAGCCAAGTCTTTTCCTCACTGGGGAAAGAACAGCCTTTTCAATAAATGGTGCTAGAAAAACTGATGATCACATATGGAAAAATGAAATTGGACCCCCTAGATTACACCACTCATAAAAATTAACTTGTGGGGTACCTGGGTGGCTCAGTCGGTTAAGCATATGACTTTGGTTCAGGTCATAATCTCATGGTTTGTGGGTTCAAACTCCCGTGTCGGACTCTGTGCTGACAGCTCAGAGCCTGGAGCCTGCTTTGGATTCTGTGTCTCCCTTTCTCTCTGCCTCTCCCCAACTTGTGCTCCGCTTCTCTCAAAAATAAATAAACATTAAAAAAATTTTTTTAAAGGGGTGACTGAGTGGCTCAGTTGGTTAAGCATCCGACTTTGGCTCAGGTCATGATCTCACAGTTCATGGGTTCAAGCCCCACATCGGGCTCTGTGCTGACATCTCAGAGCCTGGAGCCTGCTTCAAATCCTGTGTATCCCTCTCTCTCTGCCCCTCCCCAGCTCACGTACTGTCTCTCAAAAATGAATAAATGTTAAAAAAAAAAATTAACTTGAAATGGAATGGAGACTTAAACTTAAGACCTGAAACCATAAAACTCCTAGAAAAAGATATAGGCAAAGAGCTCCTTGACATTGGTCTTGGTAACAACTTTTTGGATATGACACCAAAAACACAAGAAACAAAAGCAAAAGTCAAAAAGTCTGACTCAAACTCAAGAACTGTGAAATCATGACCTGAGTTGAAGTCAGACGCTTAACCCACTGAGCCACCCAGGCACCCCACATTATAGTTCTTTCTACATTCTAGATATTACCCTTTTATCAGACATAGTATTTGCAAATACATTCTCCCATTCTGTGGGCTGCCTTTTCACTCTACTGACTGTATCTTTTGATGCATGAAAATTTTAGATTTTGATGTAGTTCAATGTATTTTTTTCTCTTGTTACCTACAAGTCTTTTAAGAGCACACGGATGTGTTGGCTATTAATCTGTCAACAATTACTATAAAAATATGAGCCAAATTTTAAAATATCTGATTTGTATTTTAAACATATAACAAAGTAGCTGATAAAGTTGTAACAGATACTAAGATGATATATTCTACTCAGGGAAAACATACACACTCCACTACAGTACTGTATCATATTGAAGGTCTCATCCAGTGTTCATACTAAAAATGAACTTTTTTTCTTTCTATTTTATCTATTTAGTAAAAAGGGTATCTGAATCACTCAAAATCTCGGGGCGCCTGGGTGGCTCAGTCGGTTAAGCGTCTGACTTCGGCTCAGGTCATGATCTCACGGTCCGTGAGTTCGAGCCCCACGTCGGGCTCTGTGCTGACAGCTTGGAGCCTGGAGCCTGTTTCGGATTCTGTGTCTCCCTCTCTCTGACCCTCCCCCGTTCATGCTCTGTCTCTCTCTGTCTCAAAAATAAATAAACGTTAAAAAAAAAAAATTAAAAAAAAAATCTGAGTACTTATCACTGGCAGATACTATAAGGAAGCAGTGGTTACCACAGTGTTAAGAGAAGGGCTATATCATCAAACTGCTTAGTTTCAAATCCTGGTGCCATCACTTTCCAGCCAGGTGAGCTTATGCAAGCTACCCATTCTGAGCAGCAGTTCCCTTTCCCCTCTAACGGTAATAGCTACTGTAACTCTTCAATGGACCCCTACAGAAGATAATGTTCACCCAGGGGTAAGCACACGGACTCTGGCACGTTAGCTGACGATGATGATAAAATGAAGATCCCATGTGGTAATGAATACATACAGGCACATGAAAAGCAAACTTTTCTTCCCAAAGGGGAATGGTAATAACCAACCTGAAACTAGAAAGGTCTTCATACTATTTGAAAAAAAGACAGCATCAGCATCCAGGTGAAAACATGTCAATATTAGATAAAAACTAAACCTAGAGAAAAAGAGATGCCCTTTCAACAGAAATACGAAAAGAATGAAGATATGATTATCTAATAATCTAACAAGGTATTTGAACTGAAAAACGAAGTGGCAAGATGCCGCTCCAACTGAGAACGAAGGTGAGATTCTCAACCTTCCAGAGCTACTACATCAAATGGCTCAGCCATAACCATAACTAATCAGCTTAATGAAAAATATTTTATAATGACACTCAGGAATAGGAGATAGTTTCCTGGGTCTTAGTAAAACCAACAGGCTACATTGTTAAAAAGTTAACGCCATTTTACCAGCTTCGCCAGGATCATCCTCACGTAACATAACGGCACTGAGAGTTACATCCTCTGTTACACTGTGGGACTCTGTACTTGTGAGGAGTCCTGAACGCTGTGATGTGAATGCAGCAGCCCAATTACTGTCATCCAGATTAGTTACCTATAAAAAAAAAAAGGAAGATACAGAAAAGTAATGAGCTATTGCCACTGAGTACAAAAAAAGACATTAATGGCTATTTTGTTAAGGAAATCACAGCTTTTATACTGTTTTCTTCTCTGTACCACTCCATATCTTTTTTTAAAAGGCAATAAATACTGCATTTTGTAACATTTAAGCTGATATTAACATGTAAAATAAGGCGGTCATAGTGCTCTAAGTTCACATCGGTTTTTCACTATTGGGAAAACGTACAGGACAAATGATCCAGTTTTGTCAACATATAAACGCTAACAAAAAGGGTGATGGAAGAACTTACAGATTAAAAGATGAGCCACATCAAGCAAATGCAGTGTGTTTACCTTATTTGAATCCTGATTTAAACAAACCGACTTAAGAAAACATGACACAACTGAGGAAATTTTAAACAAACCAACTTAAAATTTGACACACCCGAGGAAATGTGAACACTTAGTAAAATATATACAATGAAAACATATATATACACAAAATGGATACTTAAGATGATAAACAAATTACTCTGTGTGTAAGTATGTGCGTGTGTGGAATGTTAGATGTGTTAATGGCATCGTGTTAAAGAAAGAATTGTCTTATGTCTCAGAGATATGCACAAAAATATTTTTGGGTAAAATGGCATGAAATCTGGGAGGTATAAAGTAACAAAGGGGAAACACTTGTGGGTGTAGATGAAATAGGATCAGCCATATGTTAATAACTGGGCAAAGAGCACATGAGGGCTTATTCTATTTCCGGACGTGTCTGAAGTGTGTGCAAACACATTTAAAAAAAAAATTTTTTTATGTTGATTTATTTCTGAGACAGAGAGAGACAAAGCATGAAGGGGGGAGGGGCAGAGAGAGAGGGAGACACAGCTCTCTGCTGAGCTGTCAGCAGAGCCCGACGTGGGGCTCGAACTCACAAACTGTGAGATCATGACCTGAGCCGAAGTCAGTCGCACAACCGACTGAGCCACCCAGGCGCCCCCACATTTTTTTAAATTCACCTTTATTTAAAATCACCTTTATTTAAGATCTTCTGAAAGCCAGAGAAAGCTATCTGAAGGTTTAAAAATTTGTCTTTATTAAAATCCAGGCACAAGCAACAATAAAAATGTTTATTTAAACCCAAACATTTCATAATAATGCCCATATTATTAATAATTTACTGTCCTGGGCTTTAAGAGACTAGAAATCTTACTATTAATCTTGCAGTTCTGAAGCAATAACAATAAGTCATCTTCTTTTGTTTAACCCCAGATGCAGTCAATTCACTCATGTTTTAAGCAAAATAAGATAAATGCTGCTAACATAACCAGATTCAAAAGCAGTGTAAAATTATTCAATGACTATATCATTGTTAGACATTAACATTCTAAAAATCCGTAAGACAATAAGAAGTATTTAACAAATCAATTTATCCTTTTAAGGAGAGGTTTAACAAGCTAAACCATTCTTCAGAAAACACCTAATCTAGACAATTTCAAATGTGTGCAAAAATCCCTGTGACTTTTCTGGGGTGCCTGGGTGGCTCAGTCAGTTAAGTGTTTGACTTGATTTCGGCTCAGGTCATGATCAGCAGTTTGTGAGATGGAGCCCATGTCGGGCTCTGCACTCACAAGTGTGGAGCCTGCTTGGGATTCTTTCTCTGCCCCTCCTCTGCTTGCTCTCTCAATGTAAATAAACTTAAAAAAAAAATCGCTGTGTCCTTTTAATAAGCACAGAGCCAAACACAGAACTGTTTTTATTTTGTTTTTAGCACTAAATTTTCCATCATCCTCTACTATTCCAACAGAACTCTTCTGTTTCCTTCTCTTATTAGATTGAATCTTTTCTTTTTTATAGGGTATTTTTTTTTTCAACGTTTATTTATTTTTGGGACAGAGAGAGACAGAGCATGAACGGGGGAGGGGCAGAGAGAGAGGGAGACACAGAATGGGAAACAGGCTCCAGGCTCTGAGACATCAGCCCAGAGCCCGACGCGGGGCTCGAACTCACGCACCGCAAGATCGTGACCTGGCTGAAGTCGGACGCTTAACCGACTGCGCCACCCAGGCGCCCCTTTTATAAGGTATTTTGAACACCTAGGTCAAGTCATTCTGTATGTTTATATGACATTTCTTCTATTTTCAATACTGTACCACACAGTGATTTCTAAAGAGTGTCTCATCTACTTTTTCCAACATTTTCTCTTTTCTTTCCTTTAATGCATTGTCTCTCTTCCTTATGATACTCTTCATCCATTTCTCTTGGCTTCCTACTCTTCTATGCTTCAAAACAGGTCTCGTCAGCAACCAATCAAGTATTTCTTCAGAGGAGCAGACTGTCAGATTAACACATTCTATCTGCACCCAGATGTTGCTGGTATTACAGTTTCCAACTATGACAGGAGATGCTTAAGGTTTTCAGTTTTCTGAAAGCCTAATCAAAATACAATTTCAATCTACGTAACCTGGTTAACTCTTTTGAGGACTATGACTTCAAACCTCACTAAAGGCTTTTAAGCTCAATATCTTACTTATATGAAAAGGGGGAAATTTTTACCCCATTTTTCCACATACCATAGAAAGATTTCCCAAGAACCCTGAAGACTGTGTAAGCCGGGGAGACCTCCCTCCTGTTCCAAGAATGCAGGAAACATCTGGATGCCTCAGTAAGCTTCGGCTGGGTGGAGTAACTACAAACAAGAGGTTAGAAAAAGAATCCAAAGTGCATGAACATTGATCATGAAAACAAAACAATCAAACCACCAATAAGTAACTTTGTTTCTAATTATTTAGATTCTAACCAAGTAAATCCTTTAAATATTAACATTTCCATGATATGAAGATTTAACTTATTTTTGTAAACTTGATCTTTTGGTACTAGTGAGCCCAGCAGGAAAATCTTTTACTGCAAACAGAGATGCTTTCATTATAACATAACTAAGTAGTAAAAAAAGAAAGACACTAATGAGTCCATGGATTATTCATATTCCAATTTTACAAATACTGAAGAGGTAGTTTAGCGTAAAGGGCACAGGCTTTGAAGTAAACAGATCATTGTCTGAATTTTGGTTCCATCACTTACATATATGCTTAGCCATGCTATCCTCATTGAATAACTTCTCCACGTCTCGATTTCAGTTTTGGTAAAATAGAGATAGAATACCTACATCACAGTTATTGTGTATTTATGTAAAGTATAGTGCCTCACACATGGTAAGGGTTCAACAAATAGTAATGCAATCATTATTATTTGTTCTTAACTATTGATATTGTAACCAAAGATTATCACATGTACTGTAAGCTTTAACATATAGCTATTACTATTAAATATTATATTAATGTTATTAAATATTATGTATATTTAACATATATAAATATATATGACAAATACTTGTTATATATTTATATATAAATATGTATTATATATTGTACATAATATTTATATATATAACAAATACTTGTTATATATTTGTACATATTAATATGTATTACTATATTATTAAATGCTTTAAAAGCAAAAATTCTTATGAGGCACCTGGGTGGCTCAGTCAGTTGAGCATCACACTTCAGCTCAGGTCATGATCTCACAGTTCATGAGTTAGAGCCCCGCATCAGGCTTGCTGCTGTCAGCACAGAGCCCAATTTGGATCCTTTATCTCCCTTTCTTTCTGCCCTTCCCCGGCTCACACTGTCTCTCGAAAATAAATAAAACATTAAAAAAAAAAAAAAAAATCTTACAAGGTGGTCGAAACGAACTGGGAGTTCGAGGGATAACCTGGTTTCTTGGTGTAGTATTAGCAAAAATTTCATCTTGGGATGGCCGAACTATAGGAAGAGTTAAGAAAAGTTTTCCATACAAAAAAGACACCATTAAAGTTAGAATCAACCATATTTACCCTATATAAAATATTTGAATACACTTTTTAACAAGATTTTGATGGCTACCACTTTTTCTATGCAAAGAGTAAATCACTCCCTCTACCGCTTAATTTCTCAGATATCAGTCTTATATTACTACACACTGAACTAAGAGTATTTAGATTTCAAATAAAAAAGGGATATCTCATCTCAGCAGAAGCTAGCTACAACAGGATAGCAAGAACGTCCTTATTTTCAGGGTAACACAAATTTTAACAATTTCCCTATCATTTTATTATAATACTGAATGTCTAATATCTCTCATAAAAAGAAAATTCTATAACTGATTCCAAGCATGCTGTAATTTGAATAATGATGCTTACAACGTAAAGGATACTTAAAACTCTTTTTTGAGCACTCTGTTTCCGTGCAGTCCGAGTCACTTCTGCTTCTCGGATCACAGGAGATGACATCTCTCCATAGCCGCTCCTAAAACAGTATAATTAAGTTCATGTGAGTAAAATGATAATGTACCATTTGCAAAGAACTCTATCATGACTGGAGCAAAAGACCCTGGGTCAGTCAAAGCATACATCATCCCAGTAGCCAAGTCTTTGACCTTTTGGTTAACAGCGCTCTTTGATTCCAAACCCTGCTTATCCCTCAAAGTCCACTTCTCAAATCTTTCCTGCACAGGCATCTTTGAGTTTCTAGCACTCACTATGTTATTCTCACCTATGGAATGATTTCAACACTTGGCATCTATATCATAGCACTGTTTTACATAATTGCTTCATGAAGGCAGGTCTTTCCTTGGTTGAATTGAGGAGTTCCCTGAAATTGCAGGAACCATCTCTTAAAAGAATATTCCGCAGTTCCCAAAATTCTTCAAACCATGGGTACTACGAAAAATAAAATCTGTTGTTGGGACTGGTGAGACGGGAAGCTAATTAAAAAAGAATTCTAACAAATTGGAGAAATGACTCTTCAAGTTATTTCTCCCCAGAGTACACTAATGGCATCTCCTGTCTCAGTACTATTGCAGTTGCCCTGATCTCCCGTTGTTCTCAGCTCAAGGTCTAGAAAATAAATCATGTGAATTAAAAGACCTATATTTTGAGGGGCGCCCGGGTGGCTCAGTCGATTAAGCATCTGACTTCGGCTCAGGTCACGGTCTCATGGTTCGTGAGTTTGAGCCCCGTGTCCAGCTCTGCGCTGACAGCTCAGAGCTAGAAGCCTGCTTCAGATTCTGTGTCTCCCTCTCTCTCTGACCCTCCCCCACTCATGCTCTGTCTCTCTCTCTAACAAAAGAATAAACATTAAAAACAAAAAAAAGACCTGTATTTTGAGACAAGAATCTAACATGCTTTTTCCTCCACTCAAAATCTTAAGATAGCTCTGAAGCCTATAGAATCAAGTCCAAATTTCCTTTATTTAAAAAAAAAAAAAATTTCCTTTATTTTTACAATCTAACCCCCGACTTACCAGTTCAGTCTTATATTCAACCACAAACATCTTCATACAAACATACATTGCATGTGACCATTCAGCTACACAATGCCTTCCTTTTCATATTCTTGCACCCTGTAGATGTTTCTTCTACAGAAGCCTACATTTGCCCCTCTCATCCACCTGGTGAACACTTACTCATCAAAGAGCCTCCTGGAGTCTGGAGACACATATATCAGGTGGGCAACTTAGTTCTTCTACTTATTAGCTTCCTAACTGTCACCAAGTTCTTAAACTCTTTTAGCCCCAGTGTAATCTATGAAAAGAGGATCAGAGTACCCATCCTCATAGGATTGTAGGAAGACTAAATTAGCTGATACAATATATATGGTAATAACAAAGCATTTCAGGCACTCAATGTTAGCTATTATTCAGGCCAACTAGAGAGTTACCTCCTTTGAGAAGTCTTCCTGATAGATCCCGTGGCAGAGAGACTTTTATCGCATCCTCATTTTCTCTTCCCACAGAAAAGTTAAAACACATCATTTTGCACTGCTCCATTGTCTCCTCCACTACAACTAATTCCCAGAGGCCAAGAATAGGAAAAACTCACCTGTATAGCAGGAGGCTAGCATAGTGCCAGGTTCATAGAAAGACTTTAATTCTGTAACTACCTGATGCTGGAACTTGTATCAGAAAGTCTGGGCTGAGATCCCAGTTCCGTCACTGTCTGGCTTTGTGATCTCGGTCAAGTCAGTCGGCATGTCAAAAGCCAGACCACCTCCTATTCCGCCTACCCCAGCAATGAAAAACGTTGCCCCAAAACGCAGAACAGGTGGCACAGCTGCCGCGAAAACGCAAGGGATGATCACTGTCCGTACCCATTCCCGACCCAAGCTTCCTTTCCTCCATCATCTGCAGAGACTCCCAGCCCGGGGAAGGAGTCCTAGGGTTAGCACCCGGGCCTTCCTGGCTTCCTGTGGGAGTCGGGTTTCGACTATTTAGTTCCGCCTACAAGCAGGAAGCGCAAGTGTCCTAGCTTAACCATTACCACCACCTCAACTGACCTGTCCATGGCCACAGCCTTCTCCACCGAGAAGCTCGCCAACTCGACTCCAGCTTAACCACCGCGTTTCAGCCTTCCCGCTCTCCGGAAGCAAACCCTTCGACCCGGAAGCAAGTCCTAGCTAAGCTGTCTTAGAAAAAAAGGGGAGGGAGGAAGAAACACCTTTCCCCTTGAGCGCACGCGCGACGACTTCCGCCTTACTGTCGCAGGTCCGGTCTGCGCAGGCGCGAAGGCTGCGCTTCAGTGTGATGGCGTCTGACGGGACCGGGCTGAGCCGGGCAGGGCTGAGGGGGCGGGGCAGGGGGCGGGGCAGGGGCGGGGCCGGTGGGTTTAGCGGTGTGGCGACGCTGCCGCTTTGCCTGACTGGCATTTGTGGGCGTGGTCCAGGCGCCAGGTTATCCTAGAGGGAAACTTGGCTTGTATTGATAGTCTAGAGAAATGTGCGGTCATTTCCTGGTATTCTCAGGAGGCCGGGACTGAGAAGGAACCTGGACCCTGAATTCATACATGCAGGCTCTCCCCTCCACCTCCGGGGTCCCTGCCAGTCTCACTCAACTCATCTTGTTTGAATTGTAGTGTAAACCCCCTACACTTCTTGATATTGTTTTCCGTAATGGCTCTTTGTTTTTCTTTAACTTGGTATTTTTCCCTATTAAGGAGAAAAAGATCACTTGCCTTAGAAACCATAAAGAGTGGGGTGCCTGGGCGGCTCAGTCGGTTAAGCATTGGACTTTGGCTCAGGGCATGATCTCCTGGGTTGTAAGTTTGAGCTGGTTTCGGATCCTCTGACTCCCTCTCTCTCTCTGCCCCTCCCCTGCTGGCTCAGTCTCTCCTTCTCTCGCTCTCTCTCTCTCAAAAATAAACATTAAAAGGGGCACGTGGGTGGCTCAGTGGGTTAAGCATCCGACTTCCGCCCAGGTCATGATCCCGAGCTTCGTGGGTTCAGGCCCCGTGTGGGGCTGTATGCTGACAGTTCAGAGCCTGGAGCCTGCTTCAGATTCTGTTTCTTCCTCTCTCTCAAACCCTCCCCTGCTTGCACTCTGTCTCTCTAGCTCCCCAAAATAAATAAATATTAAAAAAATAAGTACATAAAATAAACATTAAAAGAAAAAGCATAAAGAGTGATATGTAAGTGATGTATCACTAAATTCTACTGCTGAAACTAATATTACACTATATGTTAACTAACTGGAATTTAATAACTTGATACAAACAAAGCATAAAGGGTGATAGAATTGCCCTCTATTTCAAAGTGCCTGGATAGGCAAAAAGTAGTATATTCCTGCACTGAAGGAATCAAAGCTTTGCCTTACCCATTTACATTCTGCTGCAATCCTGGGTAATGTACTGGGAAGGCCTCTTTGTACTGGATTCCCATTAAGACTGATGTGGAAGTGTTGGAGTTCAGAGCCCATGGCCAAGAAAGAATTCTTGAGATGTCTTCAGTGCAAAAAGGTGGTTTTATTAAAACCTTGGGAAAGGACCTGTGGGCAGAAAAGGCTGCCCTAGGGTTGTGATGGGTGACTAATTATATACCTTCAAATTATGAGGGGGTTAGGAATAGTATAAGTCTCTAAGGATTTTTGGGAGCAAGGTTTCCAGGACCTGGAGGGGGCTAGCTATCGTTAGGAAAAGTTCATTTATTACTGTTTAGTCAAAACTCAGTCATGAGACCCTTCAGATGTATATCAGTGGGCCATAAGCTTGGAGGATGATTGCTAACATAACGGGGGGCGGGTAGAAATAAAGGAAGTTGGGAAAGGAATTTTTATATGTTAAAGTAGACTTAAAGGATCTTGAGGTCAGGATAATGTTAAGCTAAGATTGCCTTTTGCCCTCAGCAAAGTGTCATCATCAAGCTCCTAGAGGGAGGTCACTCTGCCTGTTTCAAGGACTTGTCAACGGGCTGTAGACAGTAAGGAAATTTAATTTTTCACTTGCCTTTGTTTCCCACATCATGACCACATGACATTTTGAGAAAAAAAAAAAAGTGACCTTGGATTCCATCTAGGCACAAACCCTCCACGCGTATTCCCCCTCATCTGTAAAATGGAAATACCACCTTTATCACCGTTGTCGCAAAGATTAGTGACAAGATGCCAAATGTACACCTTCACATGGTAGTCATTGAGTCCCCTCTTTCAATTACCTACTTAATGAGTCCCCACCCTGGTGCTCTCTCATTCATCCTGTCTCCTAATTTTCCTTATTCTCTTATTCAAGGTGCAATCTGGTTCTTGTTCTCTTACTGAAGGTGAAATCTGGTTCTAATGATTTTGTGGTGCCGGAGCAAAGTTATTCACAGCGTGAGCCAGTGGTTCAGGTTCTTGCCACGCGTCCCCTGGCAACTGAATTCCAATGTGTTCTATTCATATAATGTACTTGAAGTGATTGACCATAAGGCACACAATAAAAAGGAAGAGCAGTCTTGGGTGAAGGGTTAGCCCAATATTCAGTTCATATGCGAAGAGAAAACACTTGTTGAAAAGCGTAGGGGGGGGGTCACTTTTGATGCATGTAATTAGTAGGCATGAACATTTAATTAGTAGGCATGAACATCATACTACCCCCAAAATATTTGAAAATGTATTCGTTTGATTACCTACCTTAAAACTATTTGGAATAAAATCTTTTGTATGGTGCCTGGTGTATATATTCTGGCTGTATGTTTGGATTTCAATGAAAAAAGTTCATTACAGCTAACTTCAGCAAAGGGGAATTTACCAGAAGCCTATCAGGAACTCACAGAATTGTTACGAAGCTGGAAAAAAGGCTTGGGAACAGTTGCACAGGAGCTAGAACCCAGAAAACAACTACCGCCAAAGCACTCAGAGCCAAACTGTCTCTGATCTGGAGCACTCTTTGCCGTCTCTTACCCTCAGCAGCTGAGGAAGAAAATCATTACTTGTTTACCCCCTCCCTAGCTTTCTATTTCGAAAACTTTCAAACCTCCATGAAAGCTGTAAAACAGTACTCTAGGTGTCAATATACTCTCTACCTGCAACAGCCAATTGCTAACATTTCCCCACAATTGCTTGCTCTTTGGGTTTTTTTGCCTGAACTATTTGAAAGTTCATAGACATCTTGACACTTCACCCCTAAATACGTCAGAATGGCATCTCCTAAATCAAGAACAAGACATTCTCTTAACCAATACATTAAACAGAACATTTGGCATTGGCAGAATACCATAATTAACAGTCAATTTCCTCAATTGTCTCAAATGCCTTTTTTTAATGTTTGTTTATTTATTTATTTGGAGGGGGGAGAAGGGAGAGAGGGAGGTAGGGAGAGGAGAGAGAGGGAGGGAGGGAGAGAGAGAAAGGAGGGAGAGAGAGAGAGAGAGAGAGAGAGAGAGAGAGAGAGAGAATCCCAAGCAGGCTCCACATTGTCAGTGCAGAGCCCCACTCAGGGCTGGAACTCACAAACCGTGAGATCATGACCTGAGCCAAAATCAGGAGTTGGATGCTTAATTGACTAAGCCACCCAGGCGCCCCTCAATAATGCCTTTTCCTCCAGTTCTCCTCCAATACAGGATCCAACAGAGGATTATGCATTTAGTTGTCTTGTCTCTTCGTTCTACTTTCATTTAGAGTAGTCCTCCAGACTTTCAGACTAGTTTTTGCAGAATATTTCTCAATTTGGATTTGTCCAGTTGTTTTCTCATGAAAACATGAGCACTTAAAAAAACAAAACAAAACAAAAAACACCAGGTGCCTGCATGACTCAGTTGGTTGAATGTTTGACTTTTGATTTCTGCTCAGGTCACGATCTCACCGTTTGAGGGTTCGAGCCCCGCATTGGGCTCCGTGCTGACAGTGTGGAGGCTGCTTGGGATTCTCTCCCTCTCTCTGCCCCTCTCCCGCTTGCTCTCTCTCTCTCTCTCAAAACAAACAAATAAATAAATTTATAAAAAAGTAAAAACAAACAGTTGGAAGATAGGATACAGGCATACTACATAGGTATTGTTGGGTGTTTCTCACAATCACATCAAGTGGCACATGAGGCCAGTCTGTCTCTGTTTCAAAATCTGCCTGACCTCTCTCTTCTCTCAAAAGAAAGCATTCTTTCACCTGGCACTTCTTTCTAGCTGTTGTCTTTTTAGTCTTCTCCTTCTCAGCCCAATTTCTTTTTTGGTAAATTGTAAGTACCTGGTTAGTGGTTTTCTTACTATAAATCCAGTAGATGTGGTTATTACAGAAAGATACAAAAATAGACACAAGGATATGGAGAAAATGAAACGATTCTTATGATTCCATTAACTATATCTGGCTACAATTACATAAGAGACTCTCATCCGGAATCACCTACCTGAGGGGGCCCCTGGGTGGCTCAGTCAGTTGAGCATCTGACTTTTGATTTCAGCTCAGGTCATGATCCCTGGATCTTGGGATCAAGCCCCACGTTGGGCTCTGCACCAAGCATGGAGTCTGCTTAAGATTCTTTCTCCCTCTGCCCCTCTCCCCCGCTCGTACTCTCTCTCTCTCTCTCTCTCTCCGATAAAATAATAAGAATAAAGGGGCGCCTGGGTGGCGCAGTCGGTTAAGCGTCCGACTTCAGCCAGGTCACGATCTCGCGGTCCGTGGGTTCGAGCCCCGCGTCAGGCTCTGGGCTGATGGCTCAGAGCCTGGAGCCTGTTTCCGATTCTGTGTCTCCCTCTCTCTCTGCCCCTCCCCCGTTCATGCTCTGTCTCTCTCTGTCCCAAAAATAAATAAACGTTGAAAAAAAAACATTAAAAAAAATAAGAAGAAGAATAAAAAAGAATCACCTGAGTTTGGTTAACCCACAGAACCAAGAAACTTAACATGTTATGTCACAACGTTTTGGGATGGCTTGTTATATAGTTACAGATAACTGGAACAAGTGGGATTATACTGTAACACTGTTTCATGATCTGCTTTTCCACTTAACAGTATGAACATCGTATCATATCCAGTATCATTCATCTATATCATTCTTAACTTAGCCAAACATTTTGAAAAACTAATATTCCTTTTTGTCTCCATTTACATTTACAGTGCAACCTAATGCAGTCTGACTTCAGCCCTCACTGCTAAAGGAAAATTGCTCGAAACAAGGTCACCAATGATTTGTCAGTAAAAGACTATTTTTTCATTTCTCATCGTCTCTTGAGCATTTGACATCAGAGACTACTCTCTTTTCTGTCACTCTCCTGTCCCTATGTGTTACTACTTTCGTAGTGGGCTTCTCCTACTCCTCTCTGGCTTTCTTGGCTAGTGTCCTCCCTGTCATATATATTTGTCCAAACCCATAGAATACACAACTTATGTAAACCATGGGCCTTGGGTGATTATGATGTATAAATGTGGGTTCAGAGATTATAACAAATGTACCTCTCTGGTGGGAGATACTGATAATGAGGGGAGGCTACGCATGTTTGGGAGCAGTGAGCATATGAGAAATCTCTGTGCCTGCCTCTCAATTTTGCTGTGAACCTAAAATTGCTCTTAAAAATGAAATCTTAAGAAGTATCTAAACAAAGATCACACCAAATGTTGATGGCGGTTGCCTTTGGTGAGACTGGATGATTTTGTTATTGTTGCAAGTTCACTGATTTGCTTTATTTAAAGTCATTTATTTTCATAGCATGGTTTAATTGAAATTCAAAAAAAATTTTTTAAATAAATTCACTAAGAATTCCAGTGAGATGTGAATCTGGTGAATTGTTATGGTACATTCTTTTTTATTCTTTTTAATGTTTATTCATTTTTTGTGAGACAGAGAGGGACAGAGCGTGAGTGGGGGAGGGGCAGAGAGAGAGGGAGAGACACAGAATCCGAAGCAGGATCCAGGCTCTGAGCTGTCAGCACAGAGCCCAACGTGCGGCTCGAACTCGTGAACTGTGAGATCATGACCTGAGCCGAAGTTGGCTGCTCAACCGACTGAGCCACCCAGACGGCCCTGTTATGGTACATCCTTAAATACTTTTTGCCTGCCCAAAAGATAGTTAGAAGGATTTTGAATACAGTTGTAGGATACACTGCAACTTCTATAAAACTAAAGGAAGTACTTAGATTACTAGCCTCTTGTTCAGATATGAGATTTTTTTTTTTTTAATTTTAGTACTATGGGAGCAGTTTTCTTCTTTGAGCTCAAAACATTGCAAACATTCGATTATAATTTCCTAAGACTATTCAGAAAATCTGAAGAAGTAGAATTGCAGAAGCTGAAGTAATTTACTTATAGACATGGACTTGAACTAAACTAAACCACCAGCCAAAAGTATAGTAAACAACAATGGATCATGAACTGAATACAAATATCAGTTTTGGGGGTGCCTGGGTGGCTCATTCAGTGAAGCACCTCTTGATTTCAGCTTAGGTCATGTTCTCAGTTCGTGAGCTCGAGCCCTGCATCAGGCTCTGTGCTGATAGTGTGGGGCCTGTTTTGGATTCTCTCTCCCTCCCTCTCTCTCTCAAAATAAATAAATTAAAAAAAATGCCAGTTTTTGGCTGAGCCATGAACCAATTGCAATGTCTAGGGTTTTGTTTTTTTTTTAATTTTTTTTTAATTAATTTTTTTTTTCAACGTTTATTTATTTTTGGGACAGAGAGAGACAGAGCATGAACGGGGGAGGGGCAGAGAGAGAGGGAGACACAGAATCTGAAACGGGCTCCAGGCTCTGAGCCGTCAGCACAGAGCCCGACGCGGGGCTCGAACTCACGGACCGCGAGATCGTGACCTGGCTGAAGTCGGACGCTTAACCGACTGCGCCACCCAGGCGCCCCTTTTTAAATTTTTTTTAAAGTTTATTTCTGACAGAGAGAGACAGAGCATGAATGGTGGAGGGGCAGAGAGAGAGGGAGACACAGAATTGGAAGCAGGCTCCAGGCTCTGAGCTGTCAGCACAGAGCTGGATGCGGGGCTCCAACTCACAGACCGCGAGATGGTCACCTGAGCTGAAGTCAGACGCTCAACCGACTGAGTCGCCCAGGTGCCACTGCAATATCTAGGTTTTAAAACAGGGCTTGACTCAGGAGACACTATTGCCTGGAAGTTAAGAGCACATTGTTGGAAATCAGACTTCCCAGGTTTGAATCTCAGTTTGGCAGTTTATTGGCCCTTAACTGTTCTAAACCTCCTCTCTGTAAATGAGACTCTTCTCTTTAGGGTAGTTGCAAGGACTAACTACACAAATAACAATAGAGCAAACCGGTCAAAGGCTCAGACTTGAGAACTTGATCGTCTGAGGTCACATCCAGCTCCACCACTAAATAGTGAGGTGACCTTGAGTGCCGGTGCATGCCTCAGTTTCTTCTTCTGGGTGTAATAACAGTACGAGATCATCAGGTTGTTATAAAGATTTACTGAGTTAATATATGTAAAGCCTTAGAACAGTACCGGGAATTATGATAAGTATGGCATATTTATATATATTCAAAACGACCTTATTCTTACTCTGATAATAATTATCAATTCATTTGGCAACATCAAACTCAAGACACAGGGATAGAGGCATGAGTAACATAGATTGAACTCAACCAATCCCAATCCTTTTTTTTTTTCTGTGATGCTGTAATGACAGCAGAAGCAATTTCCCCTGTCTATATGAAGAGCTCAAAAGAATGAATACTTTATATTGAAAAATATAAATATGACTGTAACGTCTCCTTTTGCTCTCCATATAAAGGAGTTCAGTGGACCTAACCCTAAAGAATCCTCTAGTCATCCACTCACAATTTTGTATTAAATGTCTACTATGTACTGGGAACTGTGCATGCACCTAGAAGATACAGATTGGGGGAAAAAGACCATTTACTCATTAAAAAAAAAATCATGTAAACTTACCTATTCGAACATACTTAATCATAACATGGACAACATAAATATATACTTTTTTTTTAAGTTTATTATTTATTTTGAGAGAGAGAGAGAGAGAGCACGAGCAGAGGAGGGACAGAGAGAGAGAGAGAGAGAGAATCCCAAGCAGGCCCTGCACTGTCAGTGCAAAGCCCAACGCGGGGCTTGAACTCATGAACCGTGAGATCATGACCTGAGCCGAAACGAAGAGTTGGATGCTTAACCGACTGAGCCACCCAGGTGCCCCACAACATAAGTCTTTTAAATCACTATTGTAGCTACCAGATAAAATTTGGTTATTATTTTCTTAAAATGCTCTTGCTTAAAACCTCTTTTGAGGTTAAACTATTCCATCTTGCAAATTGATATTAGTACTTGGTTGGCAATGTTTTGTTCTTTTTTTCCTCCTCATATTGACCAGCTCTTTTACTTACTTATTTAAAGAGTGTGGTAACATGCATAATATAAAATTTACTACTTTAGCCATTTTTTTTTTTAATTTTTTTTTCAATGTTTATTTATTTTTGGGACAGAGAGAGACAGAGCATGAACGGGGGAGGGGCAGAGAGAGAGGGAGACACAGAATCGGAAACAGGCTCCAGGCTCCGAGCCATCAGCCCGGAGCCTGACGCGGGGCTCGAACTCACGGACCGCGAGATCGTGACCTGGCTGAAGTCGGACGCTTAACCGACTGCGCCACCCAGGCGCCCCTACTTTAGCCATTTTTAAGTGTGCAGTTCAGTGGAGTTAAGTACATTCAAAGTGTTGTGCAAAGTTATGTTTAGTCTTAAATATATATATATATATATAAATATATAATATATATCATTATAAGTATATACATATAAATGAACCCCAAATAATTTTTATTTAATTCGTCTCCCTGCTCAAAACGTATCAGATCTTGGTAATTAAGATGAAATTCTGACAAACATTTTATACATAAGGAGCAGTGATATTGTAAAGTAATTCAGGGCACCTGGGTGGCTCAGTTGGTTAAACGTTAGACTCTTGATCTCAGCTCAGGTCTTGATCTCAGGGTCTTGAGTTTAAGCCCTGCGCTGGGCTCTCTGCTGGGCATGAAGCCTACTTAAAAAAAAAAAAAAAAAAAGTAGTTAAACATCAATAATATGAAGCAAAACAGAGCTCTGAATGCATTATAGGGGAACCTGCAAGGTTCAAGTTTGGTTCAGATCAGGCAGCAAAAAAGACAGGATAAAATGTTAAATTTCAAGAAAAAGAAGTTCATGAGTCAGGGAGGAAAAATGTACTTAAGTGTGAAGCGTAAACTGTGTATGCCCTCCAAGATTCAGATGTGTTATTTGACTTCACGTTTAGAAGACAAAGTAGCAGAAAGACTAAAGGCTCGAGCGGACACTGATAGGATTCCAGCCAAGGATGTGGTTGTGGTGATAATACCGGGAAGCTATTGACTGAGTACATTATGTCTTTTCAGATAGGACTTTTTTTTTTTTTTTTTTTTTGAGGAAGGGAGGTAATGCTATTTGGTTTGAAGCAAAATGCTTTACGCTGAGGTCAAGGAGGGTCAAAAGTTTCAATGCAGAGTCAGGTTGACACTGGTCTTTCTTTCCAGTAAGGCAGGGTAGTGGGTAGGATTTTGGTCAGTTCACATTTAATGAGGTATTTCACCTCTCTACAATCCAGTTTTCTCTTCTGTAGACTTGAGAAGATAAGAGTATTCTATTTAACAGTTTGTACCGGCAATTAAATAATATCTGTACCGCAATTTGAGAGGTGGTGCAGAACACAAAAACTCCTTGGGTTGAATCCTAGCCCCCCTACTTACTTGGTGGAGCCTTGGACAAATTATGTCTATGCTTCTGTATAACAAATAAATTTATTTCACAAGTTTATGGTGTGAATTAAATGAGTTTGAATGCATAAATCACTTAGAACAATACTAGTATAATCACTCAAGAAACATTGGCTAATATTATCATGCACCACATGTAGCAAATATTCAATATAAGTGTTTGCTCTTTTGTTCAGCACCAAGAAGGCAGGGACCATATCTGTTTTTTTCACCTTTACCGTTTGTCATTTAGTAGATGCTCAAATTTTTCTTGAATGAGTGGGTCATTTCCAATCAATACAATTGCATTCAATTCCTCAGAAAGTATTCTAGTAAGAGCATCCACATTTGTATAATCAGGTTAAGTTTATTTTCACTTATATTCTGTCATATGTTGATACTTCACAGTACTCTCTACCACCTCAAAAGATTTCTTTATCATCTTCATCTTGAGAAGCTTAAAAACAGGAAGAACCCGTGAATAATTTATGTTACAGCTTCTCTTTCTTCTTTCGAATTATGTTGAATCTGAAGAGGAAAATAGAATGATGAAATGTAAAACTTTGTAATTTTGAGTGACCCGTTTACTGCTGAATTGTGATTTAAACATCGATGTCTGGCAGATTTTTAACATAAAATTGTAAATACATTATTGCTTCTTAGAATTCTAACAGTAAGAATTAGCTCAATGTGGGTTTCATTGTGGCTTGTGTTTCTAGTGTCTTAAGCATAAAGTAGTCAGTGACATTTTCAAGGTAGTGGTGAATTTGCTGACAAAAAGTTTGCCAGACAAATAAATCAATTGCACTGACTCCTCTTTACAGACATCTCAGGCTTCATCAATAGCGGAAATGATCTTGGAAGCAATTGAAAAGCTAAAATCGTTATTCTCTGTTGATACAGGACATTCTCCAGCTAGACCACAATGCAGCTTATGCTGTTTCACATACTTCTCTACTTGGCATAGAAATTCTGTAAATCAAACGCATTTGCGTTTCTGAAGAATGATTTATTAAGGCCCTGGAGAGAGCATTGCTTTGTTCTGTTTTCTCTAAATAGCACGCTTTATACGGTGTTTAGATTTTATTTTATTATGAAAAGATAACTAGCATCAACCTTACCCCATAAATTCAACTAAGAAAAGTCACATTACAATTTTTTTCTTATATAGTGTTCTCTTAAAAAAAATGTTTTTAATGTTTATTTATATTTGAGAGAGAGAGAGAGTGTGCGAGTGCGCAAGTGGGGAGAGGGGCAGAAAGAGGCAGAATCTGAAGCAGGCTCCAGGCTCTGACCTGCCAGCACAGAGCCTGACCCTTTGCTTGAGCTCACGAACTGCAAGATCATGACCTGAGCCAAAACTGGACACTTAACCGACTCAGCCACCCAGGCGTTATGGTGTTCGTTCTGACTGAGTCCTCATCCTGCCTGGTTTGGTGGGGTGAAGGCGAGAAATTTAATCTCACAGATCACAGTGTTCTCTCCTCTCTTCTGGGGTTTGCACAAGAATCCAGGGAGTGTCTTCTGTGGTGCTAAAGGCATTTAGCCTTCAGTTCACTTTACCTAATGCAGGTCATTGTCCAGCCTGAGTGTGTTGGCTGAATATGGGAGGAATGTGCTTCCTACCTACAGAGTGAGATGGAAGAAGGCAGGGAGGGGGAAAGAATGCAGAGGAAACAAACACACACTATTACCTGACTAAATGATAGCCTTTAAGAAACAATATAACAAATAGTTAAAATTTGAATAGGTAGTTTACCATATATGGACCATTATCTTTATCTGTAGGTAAATATCTTCTAATTGAGAGGATCTTTGAAAATGTATCCTTAAGAGAATGCATCATGCATCCATAATACTATGAGTCTATTCCTTTTTTTAAAAAAACATTTATTTATTATTGAGAGACAGAGAGAGACAGAGCATGAGCATGGGAGGGACAGAGAAAGGGGGAGACACAGAATCTGAAGCAGGCTCCAGGCTCCGAGCTGTCAGCACAGAGCCTGACGCGGGGCTTGAACTCACAAACCACGAGATCATGACCTGAGCTGAAGTTGGACGCATAACTGACTGAGCCACCCAGGCACCCCGAGTCTATTCTTTAATGACAAATTTTAAAGGTGTTATTTTAAAGATTGAAAATATAGCATATTTTGGGGCACCTGGGTGGCTCAGTCAGTTGAGCATCTGACTTGGGCTCAGATCATCATCTCAAGGTTTGTGAATTCAAGCCCTGCATCAGGCTCCTGATGACAAGCCACTTTGTATCCTCTTACACACAACCACCGCCCCCTCCCCCCGCCCCTGCTCTCGGCACCTTCCCTGCTCAAAAAAAAAAAAAAAAAAAAAAGAAAAGAAAAGAAAAGAAAATATAGCATATTTGGTTCATAAGTCAAGAGCAGGAATTGACTTTCAAAATACTTTGAGAGTATTTTGAGCTACAAAAATATTGACATATAAGAGCAAACTATGCAGGTTCTATAAATAGAAGTGCATTTAAAAGCATAAAATATAGACTATAAGTATTGGCAGTAGGCTGTAATGCAAAAAAACCTGTGCCTGTCTTGAACATTGACCTTGAAACTTATTTGGAAGCTTTAGTCTGTGTTGTAAAAGGGCATTAGGTAAAGCTGTACTTCAAAATCCATCCTTGCGTCCTATTTGCAATTTTTAAATGATTGAGTTTAATCTTTAGGAAACTGCTTGCCATCCTAAGGGAGTACCGCTTCTTTGTCCTTCACAAAATCAACGGAAGCTCTCTAGCTTTGTAAAAAGGTTGAATTTTGGGTAATAAAAGAAAGCTAAACTTCTTTGACTTTTTGAATGATGCTTTTTGTTTTTTCTGATTTAAGTATGAAGTTATGATGATGACTTCATTTAAAAAATTTTAACTTTACTTAATGATAGCATAACAATATTAGGAGACAACAAATGACTCAAAAGCATCCATATTACTACTGCTTAGTACAGTAATTTTTATTATTGCACATTATCTTTCACATGTTAGCATTCATATTTTACATATAATAATGACATTCATATAGCTTTTAAAATGTATATTCCAGAAACTGTTATTTACCTGCTATTGACAATGAGGATTCTCTGTATCTTCATGTTCCTGTTTTTCTTTTTCCCACTGATGTATTTTTGCTTTTCTTCTTGTACCTACTCAGATCCCCCTAACTTCCTCACCCCTTCCCTCCTCTGTAGCCATGTTAACAACCTGGTATGTATCTTTCAGTACCTCGCTTTGTTCACTTTCAATACCTCATAGAAATCCCTCTAAGTCAACCATTAAACATCAAACTCATTTTTAAATGCTGCATAACGTTCTATGTGAGGCATGAATCATAATCTTTTCAATTATTCTTTATTGATGGTCATTCACCCTGTTGCAGTTTTTTCTTCAGTAGCATGTGGCAGTAAATAGTCTTGTGTATGCATCCTTTCATGTCTTTGGTGTAGCCACCAGGAATAGGATAGCTGGGTCAAACATGCCTATTTTAACTTTCAACAGATATTAGCAGATCGCAAGTTAAGATTTTGCTTTACCCCAAGGCTATGCAATGCACATTTCCATCACCATTACATGACTCCTTTCTTGTTCTCTAACCTCCTTTTTGGAATTAGAGTGTTATCTCTGTGAATTTTGCCCATGCGTTGGGTTCTTGGTACTTTGCTTTGCATGTCTCTGGCTACTAGTTAGAGCATCTTTTTATGTTTATGAGCCATTTGGATTTACTCTTCTCTGAACCGCCTAGTAATATTTCAACCATTTTTCCTTTGGATTGTTTCTTCTCAATTTCGAAGAACTCTTTGTATTTTATAGATATTAACCCTATGTATTTTATACTTTCCCAAATCTACTTTATAATATATTTTGCCAAATTATATATCTACATCTACATATCTATATATAAATATATATTCTTTAATTTTATTATAATTTAAATACATAAAATGTTTTAATTTTAAAATAGCTTCTGAGTTTCTTGAATTGGCTAAGGTCTTCTTTATCTCTAGACTATACTTCTAGTCTCTTAGGTTTTCTTCTAAGATTTTTGTTTTACTTTGTAGCTTGAAAATTTTAGATATATTTGGAATTTGCTTTAAAATTTTTTTTTATTATTTATTATTTTTGAGAGAGAGAGAGAGAGAGACTGAGAGCAAGCAGGGAAGGGGCAGAGAGAGAGGGCAACACAGAATCAGAAGCAAGCTCCAGGCTCTGAGCCCTCAGGATGGAGCCTGATGTGGGGCTCGAACTCACAGACTGCAAGATCATGATCTGAGCTATAGTTGGCCGCCCGACCAACTAAGCCATCCTCGCGCCCTTGGAATTTGCTTTATATAGAAGTTGAACTTTTATTTTCTTCAGATGGATAGCTACTTGTGCCAGCATCATTAAGTAACATTCTTTCTTACTGAAATATATATTTTTTTCATATATTAATTTCTGTTATATACTGGAATCTACTTCTGGATTCAATTCTATGCTGATTAGCATCATTGCTTCTTTCACTTGAACTTTAAGATCATTTAAATTTCGACTTCAAGGGGCGCCTGGGTGGCGCAGTCAGTTAAGCGTCCGACTTCAGCCAGGTCACGGTCTCGCGGTCCGTGAGTTCGGGCCCCGCGTCAGGCTCCGGGCTGATGGCTCGGAGCCTGGAGCCTGTTTCCGATTCTGTGTCTCCCTCTCACTCTGCCCCTCCCCCGTTCATGCTCTGTCTCTCTCTGTCCCAAAAATAAATAAACGTTGAAAAAAAAAATTAAAAAAAAAATTAATTTGGGGGAATTTATATTTTGTGATATTGTCTTTCCATTCAAGAATATATTTGCGGGGCGCCTGGGTGGCGCAGTCGGTTAAGCGTCCGACTTCAGCCAGGTCACGATCTCGCGGTCCGTGAGTTCGAGCCCCGCGTCGGGCTCTGGGCTGATGGCTCAGAGCCTGGAGCCTGCTTCCGATTCTGTGTCTCCCTCTCTCTCTGCCCCTCCCCCGTTCATGCTCTGTCTCTCTCTGTCCCAAAAATAAATAAACGTTGAAAAAAAAATCTATAAAAAAAAAGAATATAGTATTTGTCTAAATCTTGATTTATGTCCTTTAGTAAGACTTTATAATACCTCTTCCTTGTCAGCCTTATTTCTTGAGGCATTTATAGTTTTTATCATAAATGTTTATACCCCCATATCAACTTTCAAGTGTTTATTGTGAATATAAAATAAAGCTATTAATTTTTGGCTTACTTATCTTGTATCTAGCCACTTTCCTAAGTTCCTGAAGAATTCTAGTAGATTTTTTTCCAGCTTTTGAGGTATTCTCTTCCCATTATTTTTAAAGTAATCTCTACACCCAACATGGGGCTCAAACTCACAACCCTGAGATCCAAGAGTCGCATGCTCCACCAACTGAGCCAGCCAGGAATCCTGAGGTATTCACTTATAATATCAGCAAAAATAATTTCATTTTCCAGTGTATATAATAAATATATATTTCTATTGATTTAATGCCTTTTATAACAGTATTAGAGGACACTAATAACCCCTATTTCAATAGCATTGTGTTGAGGATTAAATAAGATAAACACACGTAAATTGCTTAGAGCAGTGGGTGGAATATGGTAGGGGGCCCAAGAAATGACTAATATTATTATTACTTCTCACCCATTAGAGCTTGAGAGTTCTTCCATCTGAAAAGGTCTCTTTCATGTAAACATCATGCCAAAAAAAAAAAAACAAAAACCACCCCAAGAATTAAACTATTATTTGCTAGTTTTTCTTATTTCATCATCCCCCATTTTGATTGGTTTTGGGGAACCTGGGTCACAGCTTTCTTAAACTTTTATTTCTGATTCACCTTCTGATTCTCTCACAGAATAGCAGGAAAGGAAAGCAGAGAAATAGCTTGTGTATGAATGATTCATTCCACGGACTGTAATTACACAACAACAACAGATTAATAATTATGATATAATAATTATGATTCTACAGATTATTTTTCTTTGAAGAGGAGTTACAGTCAAATGAGGCTTAAGGCTTCGTGACTATATTTTGGTTTAACTCATGTGGTGTTTCAGAGTTTATTTTGTGCAGGCCTGTCACAAAATCTTTTGCTTCCTAGAATTTACCTTTCTTCTTCAAAGTGAGATAAAACAGGTAAGTCAACTGTAACCAATGCTACTGCCTCTTTGAGGGAGTTTTAGGAGTACCTAAGAAAAAAGCTCTTTCTTATGATGTAATAGCCTTGGAGAGATGCAGCTCTTTCCTGACAGCGGTGGAAGAAGTGGCATTGGAAATTGACTTCACTGACACAGTTTGGCACTTTACATCTACTCTGGATGACATCTTGAGATTCGTCCTCTTTACCCACCCTGAACGAGCCTTGGCAGAAGGCCTCGTGCAACAAAATCATTAACTCTACATCTGGCATTAGCCACATCCCGAGAAGGGGAGAATGCCTTGACCGTAAGAATATCCTGTATCGGTTCAGGGTAGAAAGAGGACAGCAGGTGCCATCCTCTATGACAGCATTGGTGGAATGAAATTAGTGTCATGGCAGTGGCTAACAATACTCTTTGTTCCTGAAAAATTAAGGGCTAGCTGTTAGGTTTGCTAACTAGTTAATTACTAGCTGGTCTAGCTTCTGCAAGGAGCTCAAAATGTATTTCAGGAATTGATACCTTCTTTTAGTCTAATCCAATAGACTCTATTAAATAGTTTCCAGTTAAAATCTTGTATGATGCTTTACTGAAGTTAGAAAATTCAAAGGAACAAATGAGTGAAATGAGAACTTTTTCCAGAATAGTACCAGGAGACAATGACTAATTCAATTTCTGGAACTGTAAGTTTGTTTCTGAAGCATGTAAAGCACACAAATGGTTACTGTCTCCTTATAACATTACTTACAGTAATTAATGGATAAAACTTATCTGGAGAAGGTCCAAATCCAGTTCTGAGAAGTGATTATGCAGACAGAAACCTCCCCCTTAATGCAGGATGTACTAACAAATACAAAAAAACCCTATTGGATTGAATTAATCCCTAATTTGCTTGTCATTTGGCTCTTGTGCCTGTCCGTCACTCCAATCACTGAAACAAAAAACAAACAAAAAAGCAGTAAGGAAAACATTCAATTAAGTGCAGCAGTGGAGTAAAATCTTCTAAATCATGATGGTTTCAGAAGCGCTCACTTTCTTCTAATATGAATCATATATGTCCAGATAAGGGGGGAGGGGAGGGGGAAAGAAAACCTTGAGTCTGAAGATGAAAAGTAAGAAAATAAAGTTTGTTATTCATATCACTCCTAAATCTAACCCAGTGAAAGGGGGGGATTATTGTCAGCACTGGAAAAATAGAATATATATAGTGAAGACAAGACGTATGCTAACACAAGTGGAAGGTAATTCAACGGGATAAGTTAGCAGTAAAATTACATGAGTACTTTATATGATACTATGTTGGTTCTGAAATTGTGGCACTAGGCTGGAATGGACCCCTTATTGACTCCTGGAAGGCTCATCTGATTCTAGGTTTCCCTCCAAAGAATCTCTACAGAGTAGCTTAGACGTGGGCCTTTCCGAGATTGGATTTCTCCAGGGAGATCTCTAGGTCTGCGGATTCAATTCAGCATGTTTTGGGTTATCCTAGAGTCATGCTGGTCTTTGTTACTGTAAAATTAGTAGGCTGACAATGGCTCCCAGATAATGTCCTAATCCCTAGCTTGTGGGATTACCTTTATTTGAAAAACAGGCAAAAATAAATAAACATAAAAAAAAGAGGCTTTGCAGATGTAATTAAGAATTCTGAGAGATCTTCTTGGATTACCCCAGGTGGGTCCTAAATGCCATCACAGAAGTCCTTAAAAGACAGGAGACACACATAGAGAAGATATGAAAATTGAAGCAGAATCTGGCATGTTTGTGTCTTAATGTCAAAGAATGCGAGCAGTAAGGAATGGGTTCTCTCCTAGAGCTGCTAGGGAGCAAGGCCTTGCTTACACTTTTGTTTTTGGCCTTTTGTCCTCCAGAACTGTGAGAAAAAGTTTGTGTTCCTCTAAGCCACTAAATGTGTGGTATTCTGTTACAGTAGCCCTAGGAACTAATACATACTGCTTAACTAGGACATGAATGTCTTTCTAGAAAGCCATATAAATAGAGCAAGAACAGATGAGAGCCCAGTTAATAACAATTTATCTCCCTAACACATTTCTGTGGGCAAAATACCAAAGTGCCTTACAAGAAAAATGAGAGGGGCAAAAATGTTTATTGGAAAGGTATGTGGAGAAATACTTCAATGGCCTGTATTTGAAAGACGCCTCATGGCTTCAGTTTAGCAGAATTTGAAAAAAGCCTTGTCAACGTTGGCTCTGAAATGCTTTATAGCCGCTACACGGACACCCATAGACCTGATACTAATTAAAGGCTGGAATTTCCAAAATCATCCTATTGTCTCCTATTAGTAGCCAATTCCCCACCAAGAAGTATATAAAGGGACAGGCATAAATTATGATGTGTCTAGATTCTTTTGACATAAATTATGATGTGTCTAGAGAATAAAATTACGACTGGCCTACGGATCAAGTAGAGAACGTCATCTTGTTCCTTGCCATCGAAGGCGCTGTATTCTCAGGCTGTGGAAGGCTATTTGCTGCCTTCTCTCTGTAATATCAATCCTTTGTACTCCAACCTTCTCCACTCCGGCCCACTTAGGCTGGGCTTTCCTATTTCACTTTCTCCATGCTTAATCCTTATGGAAATAATTTAATTCACTCACGGTTTCAGTTGCCTTCTGTATGTCAATGACTCCAAGGCCCAACTGTTACAATCTGCCTCGCCTCAGAATATACTCAGCAGAATATTTCCCTTAACATCAACATCTTACCAAAAAGTTCTTTCACTCATGCACTAAAAATAATTCCTTACAGGCTTCTTTCCATGTTACTGTCATTGGTGCTCAGTCTCTCTGGTCTTGTTGATAGATCAGGTTGTTTCACTCTTTCCTTCAGTTTCTATACCTAAGCCATTAACCAGTTCTCTAGTTATTCCTTTAAAAATTCTCTTCGACTTCCCTGGTCACCACGGCTCCAATCGTAATCATTTCATGCTTACAGACCCCAGCAGCCCACAAGCTGTCTGGGTTAACAACTCAGGCTCTACCGTCACTCCTCCTGGGACTATCCTTCATGGCTCTCAAATCTGTTGTTGCTTTAATCATATGATTCTCATTTAGAACAACAGGGTATTTCCCGGCTAACTACCCACTGTATATACTATATTATTTATTTGATTGTACTCCGTTCCCAGCATGGAAAGGTACTTTTTTTTCCTGCCAGCTATGTAGTTCTCCAATCAGTCCTTAATTTGCTCAGAGAATCTAACTAAAACTGACCTGAGCAAAACAAATATAAATCAAATAGTTTACATATTTTATTAAAAATTTTTATTTATTTTTGAGAGAGCGCGTGTGCGCGAGAGAGCGAATGCAAGCAGGGGAGGCGCAGAGAGGGAGAGGGAGACACAGAATCTGAAGCAGGCTCCACGCTCTGAGCTGTCAGCACAGAGCCTGACGTGGGGCTCTAACCCACAAACTTTGAGATCACGACCTGAGCCGAAGCCAGACGCTTAACCGACTGAGCCACCCATTCACCCCTCAAATAGTCCATATATTTTAAAGCAAAATGCAATTTTTAATCATTAGTATCAGTAGAGATAATAAGCACAAACGGTCTGTGGTTAGATATGAATTATTACATTTTCACTTTTTTGATACTTGTTGACTGATCTTTCCCACCATCGATGCATTAAACACCTTGCCAGTAGGGTCTGGGCTTATTCTATCATTTATTCTTTGCTACTCCTCTATGCCCGAGCATGGTACATTACACATTCAAAACTTTGACAGTAATAGTTTCCTGTTCTGAACTCAGTGTTCACAGGGGATACAGACTACTATAATATCTATAGTACAGTATCTGTAGTACAGACTACAACAGAAATTTGAATGGGTATTAATGGCAAATGACAAAAACATTAGACTTTGATCCCTGCCTATTTAAAAACTGCTATAACCTTTTGACTTAAGTGAAAGTATTATTCACATAAAAATCCTACAAGATATGTGTTTAGTTTTCAGAAAAAAATCTGGATTTTGACCCGTGTTGAACCTGGGTAATTATTTATGTCATCGTATAAGGAAAATCAGGTTAAACTAGGTTCCTAATAGTAAAAATTCTTTCCATGCCCTTTCAGACAAATCAGAGAAATTATTAACTGCCTATAAATGATATTTATACATATTAAAAATAGTATTTTCCTGAAACCATTAAATTGTCCCAAATGGAAAGCTCTGAGAAAGTTTAAAAGACAATAACCAAATGAGCTTTGCTCATTTGCCACTTGTCTCCCCCCCCACCCCCCCCCCCCGCTCCGCCCAATAGAATGTATGCTCCATGTGGGCAAAACGACCCTGCCGTATCCCTCACACGGCGAACAATGCCTGGAACACGGCAGACATGCAATACTGAATACATCTGCTGATTCTTTGATACAAAAACCAGGTAGATGTCTCTAATTTTGGATAAAATCTTTAAATTCTTAGTTCAGTAATCTATAGGCTACAAACAAGGATGTTTTAAGAAAGCAAGTTAAAATTATGTGCAACACGTGCAATACTTTTTATCTGCATTTAGAAAACAGACCTCTTTAGCAGTATTTTACTTTTTTTTTTTTTTTTTCAACGTTTTTATTTATTTTTGGGACAGAGAGAGACAGAGCATGAACGGGGGAGGGGCAGAGAGAGAGGGAGACACAGAATCGGAAACAGGCTCCAGGCTCCGAGCCATCAGCCCAGAGCCTGACGCGGGGCTCGAACTCACGGACCGCGAGATCGTGACCTGGCTGAAGTCGGACGCTTAACCGACTGCGCCACCCAGGCGCCCCTACAGTATTTTACTTTCAAAGAGAAACTAATGTCAAGCCCACAAACTTAGCTGCTCCATTAACAGGCTTACTAGCTAATTTTGAGAAATACCATCAATACCCCAACAAAGACTCCTGCATTTCTCTTTGAATAGTCAGTTATGAGAAACTAGGTTTCATTCTACTCTGAATCTATTACACTTCTCTTAGTGCATTCATAAAATACCAGATGTATTGATGCAATGGAGCAAATTACAGAATAAAGCAAAAACTTGAGTCCTATAAATCACAATTGTTAAGACTCACTGATAGTTTAGGAGAAGCCTGAAAACACTAAGATTTCTAAGCTAAAGTCATAGGAGTATTAATCATAAAATACTGTAACTCCTTACTACATTTCCAAGACTTAAAAGGGAGGGGACAAAATAACAGCTGGAGATTAAGTTCAGTGAAGGCACAGAATGAGGAAAACTAAAAGAAAGGATGTTGCAGGGATAAGTTTTGATTCTAAGTTTGTTGCCCCACATCTAAAGATGAAAGGATTTAAAAAACAAAGCAAAATTTACTTTCATAACTGGGTATGTTAAAACTTTCTACTCCTAATATCCACACGTGCTGAAGATTATATATTAAATAAATAAAAAAAGAACAACATGAAAGTCAAAGCAGCGTTTTTTACACCTTTGTAGAAAAAATTAGGTGAAATGTCATTCTGGTTTTCTCCTAAAGTTGAAGTTTCTCCAGGTATTGTTGGGGACATGAAGAAGTACTCATGATTTTTCCCAATTGAATTATATTTTAGTATTTTTCCATTTAAGCACCAGAAAAGTCCATCGATAGGATTCGAATTCCTAAGCTGCAGTTACTAATTTGGTTTTTTTAAACATTTTTTTTAGCGTTTATTCATTTCTGAGAGACAGAGACAAAGCATGAGTTGGGAAGGGGCCAGAGAGAGAGGGAGACAGAATCGGAATCAGGTTCCAAGCTCCAGGCTCGAACTCACGAACTGTGAGATCATGACCTGAGCTGAAGTCAGATACTTGACTGCCTGAGCCACCCAGGTGCCCCTGTCGTTACTATTTTGTATGGGAGACAATGATGCTTTTTGCCAAACCACAGTCCTATTTCCAGGAGCAAAATACAAAATAAAAAGCAAAACAAAATATTGACCAAGAGGATGGCACTGGCATTTATTTCACTCCCTTTAACTCTATATGAAGGGGTGCTATTATCATTCCTATTTTATAGATACGGGAACAGAGGTGCCTAACCACTGTCACATGCTAGGAAGTAGCAGAGCTGGGATTAGAAACCCAAGAAATCTGGTTCCCACAGTCTTATTCACTATACTGAAGTGTCCACTTTATTCCCCTAACACTCATCTGTAATTAATGTGTTGTTTCCCACCAGATCAGTGGTTCTCAGGCAGGGTGATTTTGCCCTTCAACAACCCCTCACTCCCTGAATCTAGCTGGAAAACACTTGGGCAATGTTTGGAGACAATTTTGGTTGTCACGACTTGGGGGTGGCGGTAGTATTACTGGCATCTACAGGGCAGATACAGGATGTGCTGCTAAAAATTCTGTACTGTGCAGGACAGCCTCCCAACAACTCGTTATCCAGCATAAAACATACACCGTGCCGAGGCTGAGAAGTCCTGTAACAGAGTATCAATTCTAGAAGGGCAGGGTCCTAAGCTGATCTCAGTTTTTGCTCTATCCTCACACCTAGAACAATTGTGCTTGACCAGTAAGTCTTAAACTTACCTGAATATTTGTTTTTTTAAGAGCCTAGAACTCAGCATTGTGCCCAGCCGGTAGACAACATTTATTAAAGGTAACAAAATTAATGGTGATGCCCTCAAAGAAGGTCAAATGGGTATAACAGGACACAGCAAATCAAGGCAATTTTAGTGCCCCATAATCCCACTTTTTGGGGTTTTTTCTCCCAATGACTATTAATAAAACCAGTTCTTCCAAGATAAGTCTCTTAAGTAAGTGGGAGTTCTGAAAGAACAGGTTTTTCTTTAGATACATAAAACTTTTAAATACATGGAACTCTTGGAGTTAAATTTGTAAAAGATCAGACCTTTTTCTTTAAAATGAAAGCCTTTAAAGTTCCATTCACGGGGCGCCTGGGTGGCTCAGTTGGTTAAGTGTCCGACTTCAGCTCAGGTCACGATCTCGAGGTCCGTAAATTCGAGCCCCGCGTCGGGCTCTGTGCTGACAGCTCAGAGCCTGGAGCCTGCTTCCGATTCTGTGTCTCCCTCTCCCTCTGCCCCTCCCCCATTCATGCTCTGTCTCAAAAATAAATAAATGTTAAAAAAAAAAATAAAGTTCCATTCACATGGCATGTATTTAAGAGATTAGTAGACACCCCTAAATTAGATGGCATCACTAATCGATTGCTGATATGCTCCAGTGACTGGGAAATACTTTGAGAAAGTCTGAGTTAAGATTGGTTTACAAATTTCAAAATAACTGTATAGCACACATAAGAAAAAGCCAGGTTATCTAAAAAGAAAGTAGTACTTGAGTCCACTTCGTTCCAAGATCTTTATAACCATAATATTCTAAGTATAACTTCATCCTGTATTTTTAAAAAATCCATTAAGCGTAACATTTGTCCAAGTATTTTCAATTCTTTCCCCTACACTTCAAAGAGCTACTAAACATTACCCAAAAGGCACACGTTCATTAATATTGCTTGATTTACAAAATTCTTTTCCAAGAAAAAATTCAAAAGGTGGTTTATGTGGCTATTCAAACAATACTAGGGAAAAAAATCTGACATCTTTCACTCACCATTTCTATAATTAATGAATGAATCTGGCTTGTCCAAATCTTAAATTATGAAGTCACACTATGTAAAATGCACCTATTACATTTAAAAAGTTAAACCCATATTTATTTACTAGCACTGTTAAACATTACACAAAACACAGTCAAGTGGCAAGTAATTATAATGCAAGCCCTTGCATGGCAATCCAAATTTATTGAACTACTGATGCTAAGTTATACAAAATTGCACCACTTTAATTAAGGCTTTTAGTTTACATTTGGCCACCTCAAAGTCGTTGTAACATTAGGTTGGTCAATTTAAATACTGTGGCTCCCTGTTGGATAGACACACAATCTTTACACCCAAACGTTAATGCATACAAAGCAACAAGGCATTGTTAAATAAAACAGCAATAGTTACTGCAACTTAGGCCTTGTGACCAATTACACATGATTAAAATTACTTCCCACATTCACATCCACAGTACTCGTCCACCATTTAACATCTCAACCAAAACGTTACACATGTGAAACAATCACTAACAGGCAAAAATACTAAACCTGTATATTTGGTATTGCAAATACACTTATGCATGAGCAAGCAAGGGATTCACAGTGAGAATCTACAGCTGCAGAAGCCTGAAAATGATTTACAAAAATTGTTAAATCATTAAAAAATTGTTTGAAAATATACACTTCTTGTTGTAGACCCCCACTGTACACACAACTATAAACATTGTTCCCTATGTAAACAAAAAAGGAAACATATAATAAAAGATTTGAAAAGTCTGGACATTTCCTTCCCAACAGATATTAAAGGCAACGTCTTTAATCTAAGACATTATACTGAAAGGACTATCATATTTTAAAGACAAGATCACTGTCTCCACAGGTTTTTTTAAAAATTAAAAAAACTATATAGCTGTGTTAATCAAAGCACTTATTTGTACAATACAATGATAATGACCTTGAATTTCTTAAAAAAAATTACAATAAGCTACAAGTATCAAAGAAGCGAAGTTATCTGGAGTAGTCTATATAGGAGCTCTTTGGACTTTCTTTTATTATGCTAAAATAGTGGTGCTTTTAGGATTTACATTATTGTACTCTCCAATACAAAGTATGGGGCATGTTAAAGTATACAGTACACCATTTTCATACATGTACAACATTGGTGGATGAAAAATGTCTCTTAGCAGTAATACTGGATTGTAGCCTCTGGTTTTACCAGCTGCATACTCTAGGACTATTATATAAGTAAAAATCTCTCTTGTGATACTGGAAAGTGATTAGAATGTGCAAACTGATGTAGTAGCTTTCATCCGCCTCTTAAAGGGTACCACCACAGAAAGTCCATTTAAGATGTTGGTAGGTTTAACAAAGTTGGAATGCTGGCACTGTTGAATTGGGCAACAGTTCTTCAGACCTGTCAAAACGAAAAAATTACATTGAAAACATGGGTTGAAAACAGCACACTCAAGATCCAAAGGAACACGTTAAAATAACAGTGTTAAAGTGTTAGAAATGAAGAGAATACAGGCCCTTGTCATTACATTCGTGACGATGTACACACAACTCATAGCAAAGCAAAGCGTGGGGAGACATTTTCATCTTTTTGGAATGACTTCATCTATTCTGCTGCCCTCCTGAAAGTCAGTCAAATGAAAGTTTTAGATACAAAAAGGGAATGTACCTTAGTGCAAATTTCTGTGTATTACCCTTCCAAAGACTAAAAGCAGAATAATAAAAAACACCACATTAAAACTTTAGGTCAGGTCAACTTTATTAGAATTAGGATTAAAAAACAGATAGCGACATTAACAAAATGAATGTTTCCAATCCTAGAATTACAGAAGTATAGAATGTACATCTAACCAGGGTTTCTAATACCAGAAAACCAAGACCTTTCTTCCATACTCTTCCAGGAAGAGTGGCTACAAAGCTAGTTCAGAGAAGCAGACAAAACAGAATTTATTTCATGATGGTTCTTAACAGTTGACAATTATAAATGTTCTAATTCCATATTTAAACAAATTAGATCAACTTAAGATGGATGTCAGAAAAAGCTGGTATTACGCTAAAATCATACGTAATTAAACTTAAAAAAATTTGTGAGTGATGTAAAAGAAGTAAAATCAGAACTCTTTCTGCCAAATATTTTATTTTCTTTGGATGATTTTCTGTATACATTCCTGACTATGAAAAAGTTTTCTTTTTTTACTGTTTCTCTGGGGTTCAGACTTGCTGCAAGTTCCAGAAATGCTGTTAATATAGATATGGCTGTTGAAGCAATTTTTATAAATGCCTTGAACTTTAAGTCCTCATTTAGTCTGAACGAGTTTGGTAACTTTTCTAAATCCTAGCAGACTGAATGTAGCAAATTGAATAGCACAGATGGGAGTGTGTGAGCTCACGCACATGTGTGCCAAGAATGGGCATGTGGTCAGGAGTGAGAGGATGTCAGGAATGAGAGCACTTATCTAAAGAGAAAGCTTTAAATGCAGATAGGGACAGAAACTCTAAGAGGCAGAATCAGAAGTGCTATAGCAGAGGGCCATTTTAACACAGGAAGTAGCAGAGCCACAAATACTAAAAGTTCTCAAGGATAAGTACAGTAAAATAGTTTTAATGATAAGGGGGCAAGAAACCATTCTCATTGGCAAAGAGCAGCAGATGATAGTTGAGGGTTTACCAAGTACCAGGTACTGATCTAAGTGATTTACAAGTACTAACTCATTTAAAAAAAATTAAAAAAAAATTTTTTTTACGTTTATTTTTGAGAGAGAGACAGAGCACAAGTAGGGGAGGGGCAGACACACACACACACACACAGAATCTGAAGCAAGTTCCAGGCTCTGAGCTGTCAGCACAAAGCCCGACATGGGGCTTGAACTCACGAACTGCAAGATCATGACTTGAACCAAAGTCGGATGCTTAACTGACTGAGTCACCCAGGCGCTCTGATATTGACTCATTTAATAGGACTGTTTTCAAAAACTATATAAAAATGTTGCATGTTCAGTTTTCCTTTGTCGTCTCATCTCTTGAGTTGTTTCTGTGGTTTTCTATGCCTGGGAACTCTTTGGCTATCAATGTCTTTTGCTGATGGACTTTCCCTGAATCCCCAGTTTATATTTGACTAATTTGGTGCCCCAGGTATATATGCTCCTATAGGACCTATAACAGCATAGTGACTAAGCATGGGCTTGAGAGCTAGTTCATTGTTTAAATTCTGAGCCATGAACTCAGATCACTGGATTCAAATTCTGGCTCTGCTATTTACTAACTGCAGGGCATGAACAAGAAATAATCTTTTTGTGCTTTAATTCTCTCATCTGTTATATGAGAATAAGAGCTCCTGCCTCAGAGGACTGTTGTGAGAATTCAATTAATATGTGGACAATACCGAGTGCCAGGGATATGATAAATGTGTCAGGAGTTTTTACTATCAATCCGATGCTGGACTTACACTATCCTGCATTTATCATATTTTGCAACTGTTTGTCTAATTCTTCCACTAGACCTGACTTAGCTTAAGGCTATAGATAGGAAAGAAGGTTGGTTTTGCTCACCACAATACCGTCAGCACAAACCAATGTCCCAGTGGGGCATAAGTATACATTGGATGAACTTACCTACAATGTTCAGTTACATGAAATACCCTACTTTTGATGATATATAAAGGAAATAATTAATTACTGGGATATCATACTAACTTGTGGATATCTTAAAAAGGAAGTAACCATCTTTTTTTTTTAGAACAACAAAACATTCTATACTCGTTTTCTTCATAGAGTGCCCTTAATGAAGCTGAAGTTAAAGGTTAGGGAAAAAGATAAATTAACATACCTGGCTCAGAGCTACAATGCATTTAATATATTAAAGCAGCTGACATGTTGACTTTTTGCGGGTCTTCCCAGGCACTGGAGTTTTTCTGTTAATTTGCCGCACTAGGTCATAAAAGATCTGCAAACACAGTATTTTTTTTTTTTTAATTTATAGGAGAAAAAAACCCAAAAAAGAAAAAGAAAAAGTAAAATGAAAGACTGAACTTTCCATGGATATATATATGAACTCCAACAAGTATTATGTTCAGTTAAGGAATAAGTAAAACCAGGTATTTCTGAACTGCTAAATTTTCTTATTTATTTTTTAGGGGTGCTAAAATTATTCTCCTTAAAACAAACACTGACTTAAGAAGCAGCAGAGATCTTATTGTAGTTCATTAGAACATTTAACACCATTCAAAGAAAACAATCTTTTACTCTTTAAATCTTTCTCTGTATCTTTATCCTATAATATTACTTAAGCCCCTTCAAAGCAAGAACAGTGCATGCCTTCTTGAATTTGTCTCCATCTTTTTTTTCTTTTAAAGTTTATTTTTATTTATTTTGAGAGACAGAGAGCAAGCAGGGGAGGAGCAGAGAGAGGGAGAGACAGAATCCCAAGCAGGCTCCATGCTGTCAGCGTGGAGCCCAATGCGGGGCTTGAACTCACCAACCGTGAGATCATAACCTAAATGGAAATCAAGAGTTGGACGCTTAACCAACTGAGCCACCCAGGTGCCCCAATTTGTGTCCATCTTTTACAAAACATCCTTTATACACACACACCTGAACTCTTAATCCTGTCTTTCCCACCCCTATCTTTTTTTGTCCAGTCTTTCTTTTTTTCATAGTAAATTCCAGCATTTAATAAAGAGGCTATAATAGATAGCTGTGCTGCTTATTAACACGTATATATTTAACATAAGATTTTTGGTTAGAAGATCAACAAGCACCCGGAGTAAGCATTAACTTGGAGCTGTGTTAACACACACACATATTTTTCATTAATTTTAAATCCTGAATTCCAAATCAAGAGTTTTTTTAAAGTATGTCACCATACCTCATTAACATTTATTTTTGATTTTGCGGAGGATTCTAAGAATGCACAATTGTTCCATTGTCTTGCTAGATTTTGACCTTGTTCCTTTCCTACAACTCTTTCATCTTCCAAGTCACACTTATTACCAACCAGAATCATTGGAACCTAAAAATACAAAACAAAATTGTGAGGGTAAAAAAAAGTAAGTGAATATGCTCTATACATTCAAATCCAAAGAATTCTACGAGTCAACCCTAAGGATTACTTTTTATGCCCAAGAAAAATACTAAATTAAACAATATGTAATAAAATTTATAGTCAAATATGAAAACCTTAACTCTGTTCAGAACCTTTCATGTGAAATTTTTAGAAAACAAGCCATGATGTTGTTGGGAAAAAAGAGGGAAAAAAACTTTAAAATTATGTCCCAATGGACTTATAACTAAATATAGTAAGCAAAACACAAAATATTTTTAAAAAGTACAAAAGGGTATTACTATGAAATGTCAATATATTTCAAAAGTTTTAAATGTTTTTCTAAGGGATGTGAATCAATTACAAGTTTTTTGGTTTACCGACATGCATTTATCAAATAATCATTCTTAATTTAATAATACAAAAAGGAGAAATTTGGAAAGCTCCTAAAAGTTTTAGTTTTTACTAAAAATTTAGACAACCTTAATCATGTGATGTCTGTAACTTTAAAAGGACACTATAGAGATAAATAATACTTACTCTGTAAAATTCCTATTAATCATTTAGAGATTGGTTTTCTAGAGAATTTTTGGGAAAAAAATCCAAATTAGAATATCAAGAATTTTGGCTTTTAGGAACAGATATAAAATTTTATATTCATACTTATTTAATTTAACGTAACTGATAGAAGAACACTAATTATCAGAAATAGCAGAAAACAGACTAATTGTGAAATGTTCACTGAGCTGTAAAGATGTAATAATTCCCCAAAGTTCTCCTGTTTTAGAAGTCAAGGAAATGGGAACATTTCCCACAGATGCCTCTGAACTCTCACAATATTTGCTTATAATTAAGTTGTGTATATAATACAGTGGTTCTTAAAAGTGTGATACCCAGACCAGCAGCATCAACACCATCTGGAAACCTGTTAGAAATGGAAATTCTTGAGCCCTAATCCTAGACCTACTGAATCAGAAATTGTGGGAGTCAGAGTTGGCAATCTGTTTTAACCAGGCATATAGCTGGTTCTGATGCAAGATCAATTCTGAGAACTGCTATCTATAGTATGATGAGGAAGTTAAGTAATCCTTTTAAAGTTTCCTACAGGGATTAAACTCCATTATGGTGCACTGTGAAGAGGTATGCAGGTTAATGTTAGAATCTAATGTATTTGTTGGCTTCCTTCTAAAAATATTATTATGCTCCTTTTCTATCAGTTGAGGTGTGTTCATATGTAGTTCTGATTCTTGTTTGAAAGGCTCTTAAGTCTACCAGAAATGTATAGAACATCTATTAGTAACATTTGCCACCCACATCTTTCCTTCCTTCCCACCAAATGCATGATTTAAAGAGAGGAGGGGGATAAAATTTATTTTACACAGGTTAAGAAGGGAGGAGGGGATTTCTTACTTTCCACGTTACAAATATTTGAAAATATTATGAGTGTTAAAGATGTATTTCTGCCTTTTAAGGAAAAAAGCTTTCGAAAAACTAGTCCCCCAACCCCCCACCAACCACATGAACTTTAAATTGGATTTAAATTCAAATTCTTAAACTGGGTATCACTACAGTAAGGGTTTGAAATAAAATATATTCATTAGAAAATCAGCTTACATCATCAGTGTCTTTAACTCGAAGAATTTGCTCTCTCAGATCTTGTAAATCATTAAATGTGGACTGTGCTGTGATGGAATAAACTAATGCAAAGCCTTGTCCGTTTTTCATGTATAAATCCCTCATTGCGGTAAATTGTTCCTATAGCAGAAACAAAGGATCATTAAAAAACAATAAAGTTCTTACAGTTAATTTGATAATTTTAAACGTCTATAATTAGTGCTTGATGAAGAATATAGTAGTATTATCTAACATTACTTAAAATTATAGTCCATGGGAAGATGCTATTTGAAAACTGATATTTCATGAAATTTTTACTTAACAATAAAACAACCAAAGCAGATTTATGTGCAATAAATATACTGAAGTGGGGAAGAAATATCCTTTCTCCAAAAGAATCCGAAGGAGGCTCCAGGCTCTGAGCTGTCAGCACAGAGCCCGACACGGGACTCGAACTCATGAACCGTGAGATCATGACTTGAGCTGAAGTCAGACGCTTAACTAAATGAGCCACCCTGGCCCCCCAAAAGGCAGTTTTTTAACATATAATATGTAGGGTACTGAAACAATCCCCAAGTTACTCACAGCTCATTTACTAGCTAGTTTACTATAGCTCTAAGGGGACCACCAGCATGCTTACCTACCTTATCTTGCCATTTTCCCACATTTTTCCTCCTTCACTAGACTGAGAGCCTTTGCAAGTAAGAACACAGCCCATGCCACATTTCTGGTACTCAAACATTAGATGAATGAATACCATATACCCAGAATAAATCTTCCCTTCACCTTCAGATACCAACAAATCTAAGTTGGTCTATAAATACTTTGAAGGAGGAAAGATACTGCTCAAGATATTTCACAGAGCCACTGAGAAATAAATGTTTACCAAACTTGTTTTAAAAGTACTAGTGAGGCTGAAAATTTTCAAACAAATTTTCTACTTTTCTTCAATAAATGACCCGCTGCAATTACAAAGCACACGCATAAAAAACAGAATCCAAGAGAACAAAACAGCTTTAAGATTTAAGGCAAGTAGTAAACTTTTAAATAAGCTTAACTAGTATTTGTCTATAGAGTACTAGTATTTACAAGGTCAATATTACACAAGTTGTACATATACTTTGGTACTTGTTTTACATACCGTTCCTGCAGTATCCAAGATTTCAAGCATACACTGTTGTGCATCTACTTCAACTTGCTGGGGGAAAAAGCAAAATACATCCTCATTTTTATAAGATATAAAAGAATACCTCATTATATACAAAAGCTAATATGATATTTAAAATAGAGATTGCCACTTTACAACTAATCTCAAGTAATACCTGAATAAAACAGGAGAAAAAAACAGCTAGATAATCAAGGTCCACTGACCCTACCCACCCCCCCCAAATTGTGTAAGGTGCAAAAATGACATGCTTGCTTTTTTTTTTTTTTTAAATTTTTTATTTTACAGAGACACAGAGACACAGAGCACACAAGTAGGGGAGAAGGGCCGAGGGAGAGAGAGAATCTTAAGCAGGCTCCTCCATGCTCAGTGTGGAGCCTGATGTGGGTCTCAATCCCAAAACTGTGTCAGGTGCAAAACAACATGTTGTTTGTTTTTTTTCAATGTTTTATTTTACAGAGACACAGAGCACACGAGTAGGGGAGAAGGTCAGAGAGAGAGAGACAATCTTAAGTAGGCTCCATGCTCAGTGTGGAGCCTGATGTGGGTCTCGATCCCACGACCCTGGGATTATGACCTGAGCCAGAATCAAGAGTCAGACACTCAACAGACTGAACCATCCAGATGCCCCTAAAACCATGTGTTCTCAACTCAAAGAAACCTACAAGATCCAAGCTCAATACGAATCACTCAGAACTTAATTCTGGGGAGGAAAGGATTCCAAAATAGCTCAAAAAATAATTTAAACCAGTAGTAGTTCCAAATAAGATCAGAAGTCATTCTATCTCATCACTGCCATACTTTACTTAGATATACCTTCACTTCTCTAGATAACTACATCCCCTTTGCTGCACTGGAACATTTCTGGTAGCAAAGAAGAAGACATGTATCAAATAAGTTATATATCCCTGTGACCTCTTTCCACCTAACATTTCCTAGGATAAGAAGTAAAACGGTATCTACACAGCAGCAGAGGACAAGCTGGCTATTACATAAGAGAGAACTTTCTCCCGACTAATTAAAAATGTCTTCATATTAAGTTTTACTGTCACATGTTGTGTTAGTGGACACTAACAGCAGCAGTAGCACTTTCTCAAAGAGTTATAAGTAAAAAGGTTACGGGAGACTTCTGTATTTCCATCTCTAGTTTAAAAAGAAAGGAACCTGAGAGTATTCAGTCTTTGGGGGAAGGGTGAGGGGATGTGGAACTATCACTTGAGATGGCCTCGTTCTGAAGTTTGTGTGTCAAATTACAATTTTAATTGTAAACTTTAATTGTAAACTTAAAATTCTCAGAGAGAGAGAGAGAGAGAGAACAAGTGTTTTAAGATTCTCATTAACTGGTAAGGATGCAATGTCAGGATATAATCAAGGGTGAACTTTTCCTACTAATTTTATAGATTAACTCAGCTTCTTCATCCTACTTTGTAAACAATATTCAACACTTACAAAGCTAAAAATATTCATTTATATTTATAGTAAAGTCTAAAGCAAAAGGCTTTCTAGGGTAACATGTACCTTTCTATAAGAATCTTCTATCGTAGGATCATATTTTTCAACAAAAATTCCTTGAACAAACTGTACAGTCTGAAAAAAATAAATAGCACACCATTATACTTCTTAAAGAAAACTACAAATCCAAATCTGTATGCTTTAAACTATTAAACTATTGATTTCATATAGGCACTTATGCCATTGATGAAAACAAAACCACCACTATATTTAAAGTATGCATTAGGTGAGAAAATTACCTTAGAAAGCTTTTTTTAAAAAACATTAGTAACCACTATGCTCCTTATTAGGTAATTCTAACTTTAGAGCTCACATATTTAAAAAAATTTTAAATGTCTTCTATTTCAAACAAACTCAATGGCTTAAATTTGAATTTGAATTAGAAAGAGGCTAATTATTTTGTGTACACAAGTACATACACCCTCAAGACACCGCCCATCACTTTGGATACATTTACAAGTGAAAGAGCAGCTCAGGTCCCATGGTACATACTTCGCAGTTTGATCTAAACACATCAAGTTCTGTGCATGGTGGCCAATGTAAGTGGCTGAGTTAGATGGTCAATCTGTCTTATTGTGGGGTTTTGCTGAACTGAACTACATGTACTCAAGTTATTTAGCCTGAGTTTCTCCCCTTCCCCAGCCACTACTGTCAAGTTTTCTTTTTTCTTACTATACTATTCTTGAAATGGAAAGCATGGCTGCTAAAATAATGTGAAAACTGGACAGTCATAGGAAATATTTGAAAAAGGTTTTTTATAAGCTTTAATATTTTTTAGCATAAAATGTATATTATAAGCCAAGTCACAATGAGAAAGACCAAAATTCATTCCTATCTGGCTCAGAATACAGATGGACACACATTTATGTGTTCTGTGCTTAGCCCAAATTGTATTCTGCTTATCTCATGTTGGTCTGGAACTAATACACCAGGGGGGATATGATCTACCCAGATACAAGTAAAAGCTGACTAAAATTACAGGAAAAAAATATTGTATTGCTTCTAAAATCACTGAGATTTCACCTTAAAAATAAATGAAGACAAAATAAATGATAGTCAAAACCTAAAACTCAACAGAAAAAGAACATGTGTTGGAGTGAATTAGCTTAAGTACAGTGAGAATGACTTACCAGAGCAGATTTTCCAACGCCTCCTGAGCCAAGAACAACTAGCTTATACTCACGCATGGTGCACGCTTGTCAAAAGCTAGTACCTTGTAATGAAAAAAAAAAAATTCTTAAGTAATGTCTTTGTATTCATGTGCTTCTTTTATAAATTAGATATTCAACCAAGTAACTTAAAAATGATTACTCTACCATACTAGTGTGGCACGTTCAATAAACAGACTTACTAACGGATGCTGTTGGTAGGGCTCTTTATGCAACATCAGAGGTAGAAAGAAGCCACAAAATTACAACTTGCAACCCTATCCTAAATTTATACAGAATATTTGCTCTATATTAAGTAAAAAAAGGGGGGGGGCTGAAAAACAGCATGAAGGGATATTTTACTGGTTACAAGATGGCAGTGACAGGCATGTTTAACTCCTTTTCCTGAACCATCTGTAACCTTGAGACCCAAGTAGAGTGCCTACTAAGTACAGGGATATATCCAATGAACAACAACAACAAATTCCTGCCCTCACTGAGCAATATTCCAATAAAGATGAACAGACTACAGCACAGGTCTGCAAACAAATCCAGTCTATCACCTGTTTTTGTACATAAAGTTATTGAAATTTAGTCATGTCCATTCATCTGTGTATTGTCTGTAGTTGCTATCTTGCTTTAGTGACAGTTAAGTAGTTACAACATAGGCCATCTGGTCCACAAAGCCTAAAATATTTACTATCTGGCATTTACAGAAAAAATTTGCCAACCCCTGGGATACATGAATGGTAAATGAGTTAGCAGAGAAAGCAGACCAAATATCTATTCCTGAAATGGGGGAAGGTACAAGGAGCCTGACAATGGTCAGGAATCAGAGGCAGAACTAAAGAATATGAGTGCCCAGACTGAAAAACTATGGCATGTTCAGGATGATGAACTAGTGGAAATCAAAACCAAACCAAAAAGAAACAACTAAAATTTCAGTATACTAAGGATAGAGAAAGAAGATCCTAAAAGTTTCCAGGCTAGGAGAATAATGTAAGAATACAAAACTCCTACATTCCTAGAAAACAGTAATTGGTCAGTGGCCATTATATAAAGTAGCCACCAGAATAAGTTCTAAATCTTCTTAATCAAGAAATGATAGTTCTATAGTTATAGTTAACAAGTAACTACTAGAACTTGTTTAAACACATTTAATCTACCAATAACCAATTGCTTCAATGAATGAACATGCTTCTGCAAACTAGCCATTACCATCAGCCCCTTACTTCTAAAAGTCAGTCAATCAAGAAGGGACTCAATTTAGGCACATTTGTGTTAAATCTCTTTATATTGTAGACTATATTCTAAGACTGTAGAAAGTCTTAGAAAAGATATCATTTGTTTTACCTTTTTATGCCACTCTTTTATTTCTCCTTAGGACACCGTATCTATTGCCATGGCTTCCTTTCAAAACTTTCTCCATTTCTGACTTTAAATATGTAGACTATCTAGCATATTTTCTCTTCTCCTGAATGGGAGGAAAATCGCCCAAACCAACCAACTAAATTAGCTAACTTCTCCACTTAACTAGTTCCTATGTTTATTTCTACACTGACTGAATCCATCATTTCCATGGACTTTTACCCCAGCTCTTGAACACTGTCTCCTTGACTTTTGTGACCTGGATGATTCTTACCAGATTATAATTTTAGAAAAGGGGATATAAAATAAAAGTTGGATCTACTTTTAGCTTTAAGAATATTTCACACAGTAGTATCCATACAAATTTAGGACAAATTACTCTTGCAAATTTATTTTTTAATGTAAAAAATCATTTAAAAACAGGATTATTCAGGTGACAATTCTATTACCAGTCCCATGCTGACATTACTCAACCACACAGGATCTATACTGACCAATTTGAGAAATACTGTTTTAAAAACTTCAGGTTCTATGAAAGATGTTTCCAAATTTGTGCTTCTGAATCCAACTAGAGAAAATATGGTAATTTTGGGGATAAGAATTTCCTAAACATCCCAAATACTTCAGTAACAGTAAACCAAATATTTTAACATCAAGAAAACTAGACTCATCTCTCTGCATTCTTTTATCCTTCATGTAGCTGGGCTGTGCCAATTTCTGATAACTTCATCGTGGTTTATCTATTACTTAAAAAAACAACTCACTTCGATGAACATACACCAAAATGCCAAGCAACTGCCTTGAGTGACAGTGTTTCTACAGTTGACATTAATTCACTCCTGCCTTTGAAAGTTTGTCAATGTTTGAACTCTTGAGATTCCCTCAAACCCTGTAAGATTAGAAGTCTGGTCTGCTGAGGGGAGGTGTCTGACCAGGATATCTTTCCCTTAAGTAACCAATAACTGCAGCTTTGTGCTTTTTGTTTCAGATATTGAATGGTGCCTTCCACTCTTGATATTTGACCTTAGACCCTCATTTAGCATCATTCCACATGATGCCCTTAGACAAACAAATGTACTGAATGGGATGCTTGTGTCCGACCAATTTGTTTGTTCTATGAATTTGCCATCAGATGGATCAGTCTCAACAATGATGGGAACTCCAACTGGCTCCTTGAGCTCACACTGCCAAATTTATTTTGTTATCCTAGCATTTGTACCAAGCAGGTCTTTGTAGAATGCAATGAAGCCTTTTGGATATGGCTTGGAGGTGTACTATTTGGTAAATATATTTGCCATTAGTTTAATTCTTCAGCTACTTGCTTTTTGTTCACCTATGTGCGCAAAATTTTGTGTCATGTGTTTTGTTTTGTCCTGGACTGTCTTGTTTCCAATCACTGAATAAAGGAATGCTCCATTTGGAATGAATGGAGGCATAGGCCCCACAAGCCTCCAGTCCAATTCAAGCTGGCCCCAGGCACTAAACGTTGAAGATAAGTAAAACCAGTGGCCCCTTAGGCAGAGGCGAATGATTGGTCAAATGTCACTCTGGGTCACTTGCAAAATTTTGTGACAGTATATTATAAGGTCAATAACTGTGGGGCTGTTGATTATGCAGCTCCTCCCTAACCTCTGCTTGGTCAGGGAACCCGAGAATCTGTAAAGACACACTTGTTAAAAAATTTTTTTTCCAAATATTTATTGAGAAAGAGAGTGAGTGGGGGAAGGGCTGAGAGGGAAAGAGTATCCCAAACAGGCTCTGTGCTATACAGGGGCTCGATCTCACTGAACCGTGAGATCATGACCTGAACCGAAACCAAAAGTCTGATGTTCAACCCACTAAGCCACCCAGGCACCCCTAAAGCACTCTTAAATCACTTTTACTTAGGAATAATTTCTATCCAGTGAAACAAGCAGATCTTAAACAGTGAAATGAATTTTGACGTATGCTAATACCCTCACAACCACAGACACAGCCCTCATTACAATTTAAAACACTTCCATCATCCAGAAAGTTCCCAATGTGCCTCTTCTCAGTTAATTAACGGGATACCCTTTTTCTTAACTCTAGGGACTGCTTTCTTAGTTGTCAAAGCCACAACTTTCCCTAGGAAGAACTTCTGTGTTTTTTATAAACTCAATATAATCTTGATTCTTTTAATTTTTTTTTTTATGTTTATTTCGGAGACAGAGAGAGACAGAGCATGAGTGGGGGAGGGGCAGAGAGAGAGGGAGACACAGAATCTGAAGCAGGCGCCAGGCTCCGAGCTGTCAGCACAGAGCCTGACACGGGGGCTTGAACTCATAAACCGTGAGATCATGACCTGAGCTGAAGTCGGTTGCTCAACCGACTGAGCCACCCAGGCACACTTAATCTTGACTCTTGTACGTATATGGGCAAATGACAAAAAATGTGACTGACAAGAATGACTTAATTGGACTTATGGCCAACTTTTAAAATATCAAAATTAATACATTAAGAGAAACTGTAACTACAGAAAAAATTATTAGACAAAATAACATTCAATAATCAACTTCTTTAATTGGTATTCTGGGGCCTCAAAATGACTAAGAGAGCCTACTCTTCTTGAATCGTTCTGTCTCTTTACTCACACTACCCACACAATCTTATTCCTTTTGCTCCTTCCCCTTACCTCTGAAATACTTTTCTTGAGGGTTTGTCACCAAAGGAACAATTATACTCACCTCTTTAATTGCTGGAGTAAAAGAACTAAATAGAAACTGAATTTAAACATGAGTATAGATTTAGTTGAAGTTATGGTTAAGGATTTTCTTAAATCTCAGGATTTAGAAGACAGAAATTTGTTTCTGGATTTCAACTTAATCACTAATTACTTTTCTCTTTATAAAGAAAAATGTTAAAAGCAGAATAGGAAAGACCAGATTCAAAGAACCCAGCGTATTTTAAAAACTGGCCTTGACAGAACAAGAACCTATTTAGGAAACACGCTATTTCAGAAGTCTTTCTTAGAGGTAGACGGGTCAAGATTTAAAACTGTAAACAAAATAGAAATGACTTGATATGAAACAAAATAAAAATTAATGTCAGGAAAGTGTAAAATATATTGTTTTAGACCCAATAGCTGAGATAAAGAAAGGCATATCTGTTCTTTCTGTTAACTGGGCTTAGACCTGAATAGGAAACTTAAAATAAGAAATTAGTAATTTAGAAATCTACAATGGCTGAGATTTTTCAAAGACCCCTACAAAGTAAAAAAGCTAGAAAAACCAAACCAAAAAGGTCTTTGTTTTATGAGAAATGGGAGTTTATGGATGAAGACACTTACATAATGCAAGGAGGAGAGCCATAGGAAGGACCAATGTTTCATGTTTGCTAAGAAGTGAAATACAATGATTCAAAATCTGTCCCATAATGCTGCTCCAAGTAAAACATGAGCACCCCACAATTCCTGCCGTTTTTCCACAAAAGGTAGCAATGGACTGACTACATAGAATCACAAGGGAATTTTGGGGGGTGATGGAAGTGTTCTAACACTAACTGTAGTGATGATGCACAACTTTATAGTTACTAAAACCCAAAACGAAACACTGACACAGCTGACTGAATTAACATAACAATTACCATTAAAAATATTGACTATAAAAAGTAAACATTTATGGGAATTGCATTTCTTTTTTTTTTTTTTTTTTAACGTTTATTTATTTTTAGACAGAGACAGAGCATGAACGGGGGAGGGTCAGAGAGAGGGAGACACAGAATCTGAAACAGGCTCCAGGCTCTGAGCTGTCAGCACAGAGCCCGACGCGGGGCTCGAACTCACAGACTGCGAGATCATGACCTGAGCCGAAGTCGGCCGCTTAACCGACTGAGCCACCCAGGCGCCCCAGGGAATTGCATTTCTTAATGAGATGGTTGAGACCTACTTCCCCAATTGCTTTATTTATCCGTGAGTATTACCTATTGTTAGAATTAGAATCAGGTTCATCCACATTATTACTTCCACCAGTATTTTGTTTCTTTTATTCCTTATGATCAAAAATTATATTTATTGTAGGGATACATGACATTTTCTTTACACATTCATCAGGTGATGAACATTTGGATTATTTTCAGCTTGTGGGTAGTATAAATAATGCTTATCTATTTGTTTTAATTTTAGAAATTCAACCAAAAAGAATTTTTATTATAGAGCCCTATGGTCACAGGAAGTTTAAAGCATTTCAAATTTTGAAGTAGAGAAATCTGATGTTGTCAACAGACTTTCAAATCTAAAAACATAGTGACAAAACACATCTAACTTGCCAAAAAGGTTTGTAACAAGAACACTTATAAGGAAATGCAACCAAGCAAAGTCATTATCTTTCATTAATTTTTACTAATATCTCCTTATATATACCAAACTAAAATATTAAAAAAAAATTTATCTTGAAAGAGAGAGACAGCACGAGTGGGGAAAGGGCAGAGAGGGAGAGAGAATCCCAAGTAGGCAGGGCTGACATGTGGCTGGATTTCAAGACCCTAGGATCATGACCTGAGCTGAAATCAAGAGTTGGACATCCAACCGATTGAGCCACCAGGTGCCCTCAACTAAAATATTTTTATTTAAATCCCGATAAATACCAATGCTAGGGATATTTTTTTCCTTAAAACGAAAAACCTAACTGTATGATAGCCAAGATTTGAATATCTACATTTCAAATTGGTACTTTCCACTACACCAGCTTTGAAAAATTGTTTAGAGATTCTAAGATTGAAATAATGGATTTCATTGTGAATGCTAGTGACTGAGAAAGGCCACTGCTTCTGTTTTGAAAATGACTGTGGGGTTGCATCTAGTTTTAGCAGAAAAGACAACTCTGCTCAGCAAGTAAAGTCTGTCTTTGGCTTTTTGGTGGGGAGGAGGAAAGAAGGTGCTGCACCTGTGTATTTGAGTTGTGGGCAGAACCTTCCTGTTCAAGTGCTGTTAACTTGAAGCCCAAGAATAAGCACTTGAGAAATCTGAATTTCTAATTTCATGCACAGTTCTGATGGGGAGAGTTACATCTGAATTTCTAAGGGATTTGTGATAACTACCGTTTGAGACATCGAGAATAACTGCTTTTACAGAATCCCAAAAAGGGACAATTTTGACAGCACAGCATAGTGGTTCACAGCACCTAAGTTTCAAATCCTAGTTTTGTACAACCTTGAGCAAGTCGTGAAAACTTTCAGAGCTTCACTTTCTTTACGGTGAAAGTGGAAGCAGTAATACCTACATGATAAAGTTATGAGGCAGATACAAGAATGTAAACTCCAGAAAAAAAATTTTGTCTGTTTTACTCATTGCTATAACCCCAGAACCTGAAACAGTGCCTGGGGCACATAGTACGTGCTTAAGAAATTAAGGAATGAAATGTAGTAGTACTTTTCTTTAAAAAAAAAAAAAATACGGGGGCGCCTGGGTGGTGCAGTCGGTTAAGCGTCCGACTTCAGCCAGGTCACGATCTCGCGGTCCGGGAGTTCGAGCCCCGCGTCAGGCTCTGGGCTGATAGCTCAGAGCCTGGAGCCTGTTTCCGATTCTGTGTCTCCCTCTCTCTCTGCCCCTCCCCCGTTCATGCTCTGTCTCTCTCTGTCCCAAAAAAATAAACATTGAAAAAAAAAATAAAAAAAAAATTCGTATTTTTAATGTTTATTTTTGAGGCAGAGACAGACAGAGCATGAACGGGGGAGGGTCAGAGAGAGAGGGAGACACAGAATCTGAAGCAGGCTACAGGCTCTGAGCTGTCAGCACAGAGCCCGACGCGGGGCTCGAACTCACAGACCGTGAGATCATGACCAGAGCCGAAGTCAGAAGCTCAACCGACTTCCCTCAGCCACCCAGGGGTCCCTGTAGCAGTACTTTTCTTTAAGAGTCATGGATCCCATGCACATAGTAACAATCAACAGAAGATAGCTTTTTAATAATAATAGAGGAGGGGTCCCTGGGTGGCTCAGTCTGTTAACATCTGACTCTTGATCTCAGCTCAAGTCCTCATCTCAGGGTCTGGAGTTCAAGCCCCACGTTGAGCTATGCGCTGGGCATGAAGCCTACTTAAAAAAATAAAAACAACAGCAGCAATCCTCTGAGCTGTTGCTCAAGTTACCTCAGTTGAGAATCCATGCTCTACCCTTTTACCTACTCGCTCAATAAAACATGTTGACGGAATAGCAGTCCAGCTTTTGTTTGAGAACGTTTCTTCTAGGTAGGTAAAGAGACACAATGTACAGGCTAAAACTGTTTTCCATCCATATATGGGTTTTTGTCCTTATTTCAGTCCTCGTGTTACTACAACCAGTAGTGGAATAGTGGAACAGTTGGGAATATTTTAAGATCAACTGAACTATATTGTAATTCTTTAGCTACAGACTCTAAGGCTTCCTACTATATTCTACTAAATCTAAGAAGCACTTTAAAAAAAACACATTTTAGGGGACCCCTGAGTGGTTCAGTTGGTTAAGCATCTGACTCTTGATTTCAGATCAGGTCATTATCTCAGGGTTTGTGAGTTTGAGCCCAATTCAGTTTGTGAGTTTGTGCGTCGGGATCTTCACTAACAGCACACTGTCTACTTGGGATTCTCTCCCAAGGCCCGTGCTCCCCCCCCCCTCTCAAATACATACCTAAACTTAAAAAAAAAAAAAAAGGTACTATACAAAAATTTCTGTAATAGTGTTGTTATCTTTGCTCTTTAACATTAATTACACAAGTGAATGAAGATTACTGTATGTACCTCAAGTTTTGCAGACTGTTATTTTGACTACCTAGGGAGAATCTCAGTATACTTTAGAAGCAGAAACATCTTGAGATGCTAATGTAAAATGAATTTTAATTCCTTTTGAACTTGTAAAATAGATATGTGTATGTGATAATGTGGTGGGATCATTTTCTTCTACTTTTGTTTTTTCCTGAGTTTTTAAAATTACTAATAAACAATATATTTATAAAATATGCAAATGAAAATTAAAAACTGAAGGCAAAAGAGGAGTTGTGGAGTTGTCTTTTAATTACCCCATGTTACTATCATTTAAGAATGTTGATAATCATTGGCATTTTTATAATTTTTTTAAACGTTTATTTATTACTGAGAGACAGAGTGTGACAGAGCATGAACATGGGAGGGGCAGAGAGAGGGGGAGACACAGAATCCGAAGCAGGCTCCACGTTCCAAACTGTCAGCACAGAGCCCGACGCGGGGCTTGAACTTATGAACCATGAGATCATGACCTGAGCCAAAGTCAGTCACCCAACCAACTGAGCCACCCAGGCACCCCTTATAATCACTGGCATTTTTAAAAAGTGGTCATTAGAAACTCAACAATACCAAGTTGAGTCAGTCATTCAATTCACAATGAATAATAATTATAATACTGCTACTACCAGAGAAAAGTACCTTTCTGATAAATAATATACTGATGGTGACAGTGCATGTTTAAAGAAAACAAACAGGCAAGCTTAAAAGAACCAATTAAAACTCTTTTAATGCTATTTTTAAACCTTAGTAACTACTGTGCTTGTTCTGAAAAAGGGCTAAGAGGTATTATTGAAAATTACAAAATTAAACATACTGTTTTAAGTGCTTTACAGACCATCAATGTAAATACTGACAATATTTACTCTAAAAATGTAAATACTGAAATTTTATTTTATTATTTTTTTTTTTTTCAACGTTTATTTATTTTTTTGGGACAGAGAGAGACAGAGCATGAACGGGGGAGGGGCAGAGAGAGAGGGAGACACAGAATCGGAAACAGGCTCCAGGCTCTGAGCCATCAGCCCAGAGCCCGACGCGGGGCTCGAACTCACGGACCGCGAGATCGTGACCTGGCTGAAGTCGGACGCTTAACCGACTGCGCCACCCAGGCGCCCCTGTAAATACTGAAATTTTAAACATTTTACTCTCTATTGTCAAAGAGATATTTATCCTTATGCTAATTAGCATGCCAAAAAAGTCTACTTAGAAAGAAAAGATAAGTAGGGTGGCAAAGGAGTTAAGTTCTAAGTATTTTAACGGGCATGCCAGCAGCAAAGGTTTGTATTCTGAAAAGCTGGCTGGTTTGTTTTATCTTCTTGTACTTCAGTAGAAAATACAGATTGAAACAAAAAGATACAAAGTAAAATTAGGGTACTTGATATTAGAAATTATTAAAAATTCTAGTTGTCAGGTGTTATTGCCATGGACTGCCATCTGAAGAAATGGGAAGTGCAATTAAAACTATTTCATAATGATCTAAAAAATCTACACTGGAAGAAATTTTAAAACCTTCAAGCAGTTAAAGGCAACACCACAAGAAAATGATAAATGAAGACGTATCAGCAATGGGGAAGTAGGTCTTGGTCAAACTCTATGGCAAAAATTATGGTGCTACTGGTCAAACGTGAAACATTCTAGTTTGAGTTTCTAATACAGGTAATGGGATCTGGTTGATTTACATATGATTTTGTGGCATTCCTTGTAAATAATGGCATTTATTTGTAAAAATTAAATGCAGTGTGGAAGTTGAAAGCGAAGTTATGAATTGCTAATTAAAAAAATAATATGCTTATGTTAATCTGCATTTGAAACAAGCTTTAATCTGTTAACTCACCTATTATGTTAAGTCATAAATTAATAAGGGACTCTCAGATCCTCAATTTATTCAGGTGGTTAAACCGGTAAGAATGCTGTATATATGCAAAATGAATTCAGTGCTGTTAATAGTGCCACTTCTCACTTATACTTCTTCAGCAAAAAAATGTAATTTCTACAACAAGCAGGCACTTACACAATTATAAATATGAAGCATGATTCACATTACTTCTCTAATCATCTAAGATTACAAATGAAGAAAATTAAACACTAAGGAATCTACTCCTGAAATCATTGTTGCACTATATGCTAATTTGGATGTAAATTTTAAAAAATAAAAAATAAAATTAAAAAACATGAAGAAAATTAAATTGGTTTAATAAATAAATTGAATAAAAAATACTTGAGGTTAAAATTTGCATAAAAATTTAGGAGGGGGTAATTTTTGGGTATTGTATGTCATTTACATGTAAAGATTTCTAATTGTAATTACTTATACAGATTTCCTAAAATTTGTGTGACTTACAACCAACTCCTGATCAAGGAAACAGACTGATATATCTTAGACTTTGCTGCATTTCTTGCAAAACACTATTCACTAATTTAAAAGATTGTACCCAATGAGCGCTTTGAATAGATTAAGTTGTGTTTTCAACATAAGTTTCTACCATTTGGCTTTATTGTTTATTTACTTTTATTAAAAAAATTTTTTTTTTTTTAGTGATTATTTGTTTTGAGAGAGAGAGAGAGAGAGATAGAGAGCAAGCAGGGGAGGGGCGGAGAGAGAGGGAGACAGAATCCCAAGCAGGCTCCGCATCGTCATCATGGAGTCTTGCGGGGCTTGAACCCACAAACTGTGAGATCACGGCTTGAGCCGAAATCAAGAGTTGGGCACTTTACAGACTAAGCCACCCAGGCACCTCCTGTTTATTACTTTTAAATCAACATCTCTGGTGGGGTAATATGCCAATTTATTTGTGGCTGGAGTTACACTCAGATTTGGGAAAGTCACAGAGATCTGTCTGGGATCCACTGGAGAGGTCATGGCTACAATGTCCCTTCCTCTGCTAGCGGGTGAAAATGGGATTTCTGTAGCAATCTAAATGTAGTTGGTATTATGAGGTACCATAATTCAATATGTACAAAATGCCCCCAGTGATTTCCTTTCTCTGCTTTATACACAAAGATATTCATGATGCCCTCTCCTGCCCACTGCCCCCCACCATTTGTAGCAAGAATAATACACAGATCAGGATAGAATGTTCCTGACCAGCAAATACTCAGAATGCAATTCTGAGGAGGGTAGTGTCAAGGAAAACTTTTTGAAGTATTCTTGAACTCAGTCCACAATCAGTTCTCCTTTCTGACAAACTACACCAAATACTCTAGCACTTGATTATATACTATCTTGTACTGTCTTTTAAGAGGACAATTATAGAAAGGAACATTATCTTAAGGTTTAAGAAGTTTGGCTCTATTTAAAAAGTTATATAACTTGAGATAAACTACTTTATTCTCAATTTACAGTATCCTTGTTTGTAAAATGAGGGTAGAGGGACGGGGGAAGAACGGAACACAGAGATGCCTTACATCAGCCAGGTAGGCATGTAAATGCTTTAAGCAGGAAGGTGTTAATGTTAGGAAATGGCGTGAGCAGAATGAATGCTTATACAGATGAAGTCATTCAAATTCTGAAAGTTGTGAATATTGTGAAAACCAACAAAATCTACTTAAGGTATGGAGATTTGGGTTCTGGTACTAGTTTTCTACTTCTGTACTAAATGATCTCTAAGGTCCCTTTCAATTCCAAAATGTATTGTTACATATATGGGGCTTTGAAGAATTATATATAGACAGAGCTTTTAAAAGTATCTTAATGTTATATTCCCTTTTTTAAAAAGTATTTTTTTAATGTTTACTTAATTTTGAGAGAGCGTGAGTCGGGGAGGGGCAGAGAGCGCGCAGGACACAGAATCCAAAGCAGGCTCCAGGCTCTGAGTTGTCAGCACAGAGATCGACACTGGGCTCGAACTCACAAACGTGAGATCATCATGACTTGAGTCGAAGTTGGACGCTTAACTGACTGAGCCACCCAGGCACCCCTCCCTCTTCTTAATTATTATAAAATAAAGGGGCTAAAAACAATACAGGACAATGTACACATTCACAGGCTGCTCTCAGCTGGGAAAATCCATTACTACCACCAGGTACTCAACCAAGGCAAGATGTAAAGGCTTTCCGTATTTTCTTCTTAGTTCTGGCATGCTAGTCCAACATGCTTTGTGCAATTAAGATCTCCTTTTCAACTAATTTATGATTAGGGTATGGACATGAGGTTCTCTCTCACTCAGGGTGGTAAACATGGAATGTGGAAAGAAGGGAGCCCTAGAACTACCTATGCAACTTACCAGAGGGTAGTTACTTATTCTAGGCTTGTCTTAATCTATAAAATACAGACAATAATATCAATTTTACAAACTTAATGGACAGATTAAACGTATATGGTCTATGAAAGTCTTAAGTGTTAATCATTACTATCATCAACGAGATGAAGAGTAGTTCCTCGTTATTTTGTCCCCAATTTGGTCTAGAAATATTTGTTAAATCAAGGAATGACTAAAGACTAATAATTCATTTCCAACAAAGGAAAGAACTATTTAGATCCTTTTTTTTTTTTTTAATCTTTATTTATTTTTGAGAGAGAGACAGCGTGTGAGCAGGGGAGGAGCAGAGAGAGAGAGGAAGACACAGAATATGAAGCAGGCTCTAGGCTCCAAGCTGTCAGCACAGAGCCCGACAAGGGGCTTGAACTCATGAACCGTGAGATCATGACCTGAGCTGAAGTCGGACGCTCAACTGACTGACCCAGGTGCCCCAGGTCCTTTTTTTTTTTTTTTTAAAAGAACTATTTAGATCCTTAAAAGACCACAAACAAGTTACCTTTTGTACATAAGTTGCCATTTAAGTTCACATTCTTGACAGACGTCAAGAATCCCAACTGAGAATGAATTACACAAATCTTGAGAAAAATCAGTTCTTACACTTGCCGTGTAGGAATGTAATTCGAGTAGAAAAGAAAATGCTCTGGAGCAGGAAAAGTATTAAAAGCAACTTTTAGGTTCCAGAGACACCTGCTCTCAACCTCAATCTGATTTATTCTTTAAATCAATCTCATTAATAAATGTAAAAAGCAGGTTATGGTAAGAATCAAATCCTTGAAAAGTGGGAAGTGATATTTAAAAAGCTTTAATTCCTTGGGGTGCCGGGGTGGCTCAGTGTGTTGACTCTTGATTTTGGCTCAGGTCATGATCTCAGGGTCATGGGATCGAGCCCTGAATCGGGCTCTGCGCTGAGCGTGAAGTTTGGGATTTTCTCTCTCCCTCTGCCTCTCTCCCTGGCTTGTGCTCTGTCTCTCTAAAAATAAAAAAATAAAAATAAAAAGCATAATTCCTTTCCATTAAAATGTCATAGGGTCTCCAAATAGCTATAGTCAAATTAAAAATTTTCCAAAAACAATGGTTAACTCAAGCAATTCTATCCTCAAGTTATTTTGCTACAACACCCACCCCCAACCATCCATCTTGAAATTCTGTGATCTTAAATTATAAATAAAGGACTAAGTAAAAAACTTAACTACTGGTTCCTGAAGTCAAGTGACATTACTTCTCCCACTGAACACTTTCTGGAAGAGACGATATTTGATTTCTCCTTTCCGCCTCCAACTCCGAAAGAAGTATTTTAGCAGCTGAAGAGGACCGCTGTGTTCTCTTTGCACTCCTAAATAAATTTAACTAATTAAAATGTTAGGAGAACCTGGTATTAATCCATTGGACACAACGACAGAAATCAAAACTTCTGAGATTTAAAAATTATTTTTGGAGGTCCAAACACTACCTCTCATACTCTCTTTTAAAAATAAAACAATGAACTACAAAATAAACAACAATCCATTAAAATGAGTATTACTTATCATATTTACTTTCTGAGTTGTCTGCATCTCTCTTGAGGGGAAAATGGGAAATGTTTCTAATCTTATATTCTGCTGAGAAAGGTCTTCTCTGTGAATCAGTTTTAAATCTAGTTAAGTGCAGAATTTGTAAGCTACCCAACAATTTCACTGTTCTGACTACATTTATAATATCTCAAGTAAGGAAAAAATTTTTCTCTTGCCCTTTTCATGGATTAATATTGCCAGTAAATAAAGCTTATTCCTACATATACTATGACATGCAATATAAGGTCATGGTTTCTAGTTTTATTACTGGAGTTATTACTATAGTTACCTTTCAGTTTAGTACTTGATCATTTCTCAGCCAAATCAAGAGAGTAAGGTAGTTAGGTGACAAAAAAAAATGGAGATTCCAACATGTTTCGAAAAGAAGAAGAAATAATATGGGCTCAAGATGACCTGTTTGTTAGTTTCTATCAGATCCATCCCAACAGGTTGGATTTATGTAGAACTCTCCTCTGCTCCCAAGAGTTCTTTGGACACGACTTAAGAATCTACCTTGGGGCGCCTGGGTGGCTCAGTCGGTTGAGCGTCCGACTTCAGCTCAGGTCACGATCTCGCGGTCCGTGTGTTCGAGCCCCATGTCGGGCTCTGGGCTGATGGCTCAGAGCCTGGAGCCTGCTTCCCATTCTGTGTCTCCCTCTCTCTCTGCCCCACCCCGTTCATGCTCTCTCTCTGTCTCAAAAATAAATAAACGTTAAAAAAAGAAAAATTAAAAAAAAAAAGAATCTACCTGTCAGGGGTTTTTTTTTTTTTTCTTCTTTTTCTCATCAGATCTAGTAGTAAATTCTATAGGTTATACATAATGACTAAAAGATCTTCTGTGTCTCCCAAACATAATTTAGGTAAATATGGATAGAATTATGGATATTAACTTTACTATTTGTTATATATAATTTAGAATCTGATACACACACGCCTTATTTAACTATATCTTAATTAGGGAAAAAACCAGGAAAATATAAGAATTAAGAGCACAGATTTTACATCTGATTTCCTAAAATGCCAGTTCTAACTATTAGCTAAATGACCTTGGTCATGTTATTTAACCTCTCATTTAAATGAGAGGTTATGTGCCTCATTTCCTCATCTGAAAATGAGAATAACAGTATTTGCTTCATAAAGTTTTAAATATTCAAATGAAATATGCAAATGTTAACAGACAGTAAGCAGTATTACTTGCTATTTTTAAAATCCCATCTACCTATTTACAATGCTCAAAATTTGAAGCACCTACAGTACCTCAAAATCATACTATACTATAGGAACTTGTATATCTAGGGGAGTTGTCACTCTCTTATCCATCCCATTACCAAGTCTGATCCATTCTACCTTGGCATCTCTGAAATCAATTCCATTCTCTCCACTTTATTCCTTTATAAGAGCCCTCATTATTTCCTACAATGAAAAAGCACGGGGGGGAGGGGTGGTGGATCCAAGAGGCAAACATGAAAACATTAATATGTTGTACACTTGAATTTCAATGACCAGATTACAGATGTTAGTTTATTTTTAACTGTGAAGACAAAGAGGTAGGACAAGCTAGAAATTTGAGGGAAAAAAATATGACAACTACATTTTAGTGGCCTTTATACCCCAGAATAACTGTTGGTTTAGGACATTAAAATGTAGTGTTTGTGGGGCACCTAGGTGGCTCAGTCAGTTGAACATCCGACTCTTGATTTCAACTCAGGTCATGATCCCAGGGTTGTGGGATTAAGCCCTGTGTTGGGCTCCGTGCTAAGCATCTAACATGCTTAAGATTCTCTCTCTCCCCCTCTGCCTCTGCTCTTGTGCTCTAAAATAAATAAAAAATAAATAAATAAAATAAAATACAATGTAGTGTTTGCACTGTTACCCCACAATCAAGCAGGGTCTACAGAACAAAGGGCTATATGTACACAGAAGAGAATTCTCTGCCTATACAGACATGTCGAACAAGGCTCAAGAAAACTATATGGATATTTAAACCAGACCAGTGGATATTTTAAAGAAGTAGGGCAGTTCACTAGGAAATGAGGACATTCTGGGAAAAGGGATTATGAATGCATGGTGTGGAGGGAGGGGGGAGTGGATGGACAAGGAAGGGGACCCTCTTAGCTTGAGAGTTTGACCTGTATTCGACAAGAAACTGAGACAAAGAGTTTGCAAGTTGGGAAATGATATGACCATATCTGTGTTTCAGAAACTGAGTAGTAGTTTTCTGAATTCTGGGAATTGGGTAAGAAGCTACCGCAGGTGAGAGATGGTGACCTAAGTTAGGGCAGTGAGAGAAGGAATCAAGAAACATGGTGACTGACTAGATGGGTGAGGAAAATGGGATGGGATACAGCATGATCAGACATGGATAGTGAGGCCATTAAACCAGATTGGGAGCCTAAGAACAGACTTGGTTCAGTAAGTATCTTATCTTTTACAACAGGTCTTAAAAGATGGCGGGTAAAAACTGACAATGGTATAGACATGGTAGTAGAATTTATTACTAAAGAGATTAGGAAGAAGATGCTCAATGTATTCAAAAGGCTTCAGGCATAGAACAGAACATTGATTTGTTTAGCAAGACTGTAAATGTACCATGTATAATGTTCCACTCAATATTCCTGGCTTATTAATTGAAATATATAATTCATTTAGATGACTACAAATCTCAATTTTAAGGTTTATAGTTTTAGTTAAGTCTTCATCAAATGATCTTTGATTTGATGAAGGCTTTTATCAATTTATGAACAGAAAAAATTAATACTGTACAAAACCAAAAGCCTTCCTAGGCTTAATGAGTATCTTGGGGCAAAATATTCAGTAACAAACTTGTGTTGTACAATAAACCATAACATATAAAAATCATTTGCCCACAAAGTGTCAAATAGTGTCTTTACACTTGCTTCTTTTCCTCCTTATCTGAAGCCTTTTGTGACCAGGGCAGTAAATATCTTGCATCCTATTTTCTCATTTCTTTAGGATTAAACAAGTAAGTACTGCTATGGTGACACCACTGCCAGTGTTTACTTCACATTCTTTTATTAACATCTAGTCTAAAGGAAAATTTATCTATTAAAAATCAGCCAAAACTACTATAAGCAAAGTACAGATTCCTTCCTTCTTTTGTGAAAAGAACACCATTCTTTCTCAACTTCAACCTAAAATTTTCCATTTTCTTGTCTTCTCAAGTTTTTTCATCGCTCAAATCTGATCTTTACATTTCTATATAGGAATATAATGTTGGGATACATTTGCTCTAAAGGCAAAGGTAATTTTTCTACAACAATGTGGTCCAAGATATAAGCTGGCAAGTCTCACAGACTGGCAAAAAGAACCATAAAAAGCTAAAACAACATCAGAGGATTCTATTCACATTCTTAAAACAAGAAAAAAAGAGGATAACAACCAAGCAAACTATTCCAGAAGAGCCTATTTTAGCCAACAGATTAGTCAAATTAAAGATGCTATTATTATTTCACATATAGCCCCAAGGGGTACAGTTAAAAAATTTAATCATTACAAAATGGGGGGGGGGGAAGGAAGGGAGGAAAAGGGGGAGAAACCAGGTCATTAATGTCCTTTTGGTATAAAGTATCGATATTTTGAATGGCTCTTTCCCAATAATACCACCAAGGCACAGTGCATGTCCCAGAATAGTTAAGCTACTATGGCTTAACTGCTGATAAAACTTGCAAAGATTTTTGGTAACTTTAGGTTATATACCTGCTATTAGAGAGATTTCAGCCATGGACTTCTCTGATTTATATACATGAGGACATACAAAAGCCAATTCCAGCAAAGGAATGACTAGGCACAGACTATCCTAGACATTTCTTTAGAAACAGTCTCTGCAGTGCAAATCTATGAGCAAAACTCAAACCACTGTAAAGGGAACTAAGAGGAAAATTTCAGGTCACCTCAGACTTTGCTTTATTTAATACAGTGCACTGAAATAAAGCATTAATCATCTGACAGATTATGCAATTTTAAATTAAAAAGTTGAGCAGCACCACTTTCTCATAAAGTCACCAATGATATGTCATACACAAATATATTCCTAAATAGATCAATTAAGCAAGTGCACTTTTGTATCTTCATTTGAACATTTAAAAATGTCCAATACTCAGAAACTTAAAAAATAAAAGCTGAAGTGCCCCCCAACACCTCCTCCCGCCAAGCCAATCACCTAGTTACCAGGCATTTACTACACTTCTTAGAAACTGTGCCAACAGTGATATGCAAAGGAGATGGCTACAGCATAAAGTGGAATCAGGGTTACCAAAAGTCCTGGTTTTAGCACTGTAAGTCTTGTGTCCCAGGAAATCCTCAGTTCTGAGCAAATCAAGATGGTTGTTCATCTTAGTAGGAATACATCTTCATATGAATTTGCTTTCTGTTATGTTTCACAATCTTAAAGATACGAGAAGCTTCTGGGTGGCTCAGTCAGTGGAGTGTCTGACTCGTGATTTCGGATCAGGTTATGATCCCAGGATTGTGGGGTCAGGCTCCACCTTGAGCATGGTGCCTGCTTAGGATTCTCTCTCTCTCTCTCTCTCTCTCTCTCTCTCTCTCTTTTTCTCCCTCCCGCTCCTCTCCCCTGCTTGCACATGTGTGCACTCTCTCTTAAAAAAAAAAAAAAAAAAAAAAGAAAAGAAACTGCAAAGGCTTAGAAAACATCTTGCACAAACTTGGGGTACGACATAGCTTATCTTTTTCTGCAACAGAATCATACTCTTCTCTGAAATAAAATATGGAAATTAAAAACCAAATTGTGTGTGACACTATGCATAAGAGCCAAGTTGAGTGTTTATATGGTAACAGACAATATTCGTATAGCGTTTACAATTTACTGTATATCTTGACACGAGTTTTCTCATTTGGATACAAGTCTAGGGACGTTTCTCATTAAGAAACACTGTCCCCTGCTTAATTAGGAGTACCTTTCATCTAATTAGTATTTGAATATGCCTTAAGTGAAAGTCACAATGAAGGTTACAAAGATGAACAAAACATACTTGGTCTCAGGAAGCTTACAATTTTGTAGGAAAAATGACATAAAATATGAAAAATATCAAAAGAAACAAAAAATACTGTCAAAATCTGAAGACAGGTCAGGAAGAGATTTATGAAGAAGGAGGCAAATGACCAAACGGCACAGCACTTCAATAGGAAAGAACATACTAGAGAAAAGAAAAGTGAAAGCAAAGGCACAGAAGGCAAAAAAATGTAAGAATATGAGTAGACTCCATAGAAAGCACAGTCTGAATGGATCTCAGGGTATAAATGGGAAAATAAAAACAGCAAGAAGGTCTACATACAGTTAACATAATATAGATCTCTGAGTTTGGTCAAGAACCTTGTCTCATTTTAAAGAAAAAAAATTTTTAATGTTTATTTATTTTTGAGAGAGAGAGAGAGAGAGGCAGAAAGATAGGGAGACACAGAATATGAAGCAGGCTCTAGGCTCTGAGCTGTCAACATGGAGCCTGATGCAGGGCCATGAAATCATACCCTAAGCCAAAGTGGGATGATTAACCGACTGAGCCACTCAGGTAGCCCTAGAAACCTTGTCTCATTTTTATAAGCAACAGTCCTAGACATTTTGAAGAGAAACATACCAATACTGAAAAAACTAGAGGTACTTTTTAAATGAATAAAAATAGTTCTAACAGAAGGCTGGACAATACATCTAGAAATGTTAAGCATTTTATTAAGATGATTTAAATATGGTCTACTTTTAAAATGCACTGGTTTGCAACAAAAACCTATAATGAGTTGATGAAAACTAAAATTAAGAGATCAGAAATAATGTACTGCGTGGAGGAAAGAAACTGCAAGAGACTGACAAAAAGTTAAGACAATCAGTAATTTCAGCTTCGTTCTACAAGACTGTAGGAATACTATGTACCTACTATGTGCACAGAGTGCAGATACCAGATATATACATCAAGGCTATTTTTTATAACAGGATGTTAACTTTGATGCCATAGCATGTGATATCCAAAGCATACTGAGATTACTTTTAGTTAATACCGCGACCACACAACATGGCACCACTTAGGGTATTTGCGTTAAGATCTCACTTACATTGACAAATGAGGCAGATTCCTAGGGCAGGCCATACTTTTCCTCAAGAAGCTGCTTTGGATCCATCCAAGTACATAATACTCAGTTATGACTTAAATATCTCATGGCCAGGGATCTAAGTGTGAAGTTAATTGCTGCATAACCAGCACTTAACAGTTGGAATACAGAATGCAATTATTTGTTGAATGAATCAAAACCAGTTTCTTGCCCTAGGGTCTGGCAAACTCCAGACATCAGGTCAAATCCCATTTACTGTCTGTTTTTTTTGTAATTAAAGTTTTGTTGGAACACTGCCACGCAATTGCATATTGTCTATGGTTGCTCATACTACAATGGTAGAGTTGAATGGTTGTGACAGAGACTGTATGGTCCACAAAGGCTAAAAATTTATGATTTGGCACTTTACAGAAAAAGTTTGCTGATACCTGCTCTATAAGCTAGAACCTTGAAGTAAGGATAGATCTTGTCCACTAATTCACTGGTGGCCAACGGGTTTTAGCTCAAACAACAACTCAAAATATCCTGGAGTGCAGTGTTGAGAATGATTCTGAGACCAACTCCGGTCTCAAAGGGAAAGATTACAGTTCTTAATTATCAATCACTACTGTGGTTTAGGAAGAGAAATAGGGTTGTAACTCTAAAAACACTGAAAACTTCTGTTGCAGAATACTTTATTTTAAATAACTAGCACTGCTGTTTGATAGTTTACAAAGATGTATTAATTAGCCACAAAATAATATGCACACTCTCTCCCCCCAAAAAACGTGAAAGGAATCACTGAGAATGGTTTGCCTGAATGCTGAAGACTGTCTACCAAAAACAATGACTTTGGATTCTGGCATAGTTGCTGATGCTCATTTTTACAACATTCATTCATTCATTCATCATTCATTCATTCATTCATTCATTCATTCATTATTCACTTGGTCAACAGATTCAGTTGTTTAGAACCATTCCTAAGGATGACTAAACAGTGTTACCAGGGGAACCTATGGCAAGAAGATAAGCCCCCAACATACCCCAAAACTCAATCAAGCTTTAAAGATAAAATTGAAAAGGGCATGTTGGGTAAAGTACATTTTTACATTTGAAGCTAAATTAAATCTGCCCCCTTTGATTCTGGAAGTAGTTAATGGAGCAAACAGTTTAACATTAAAGGATTCATGCCACTGGAGCTCTGCAAAGTTTCCCTTTAGATTATTTTAGAAAATTCCTTTGTTGGGGCGCTAAGTGGCTCAGTTAAGCATCCAACGTCGGCTCAGGTCATGATCTCACGGCTTGTGAGTTCGAGCCCCACATCAGGCTCTGTGTGGACAGCTCACAGCCTGGATCCTGCGTCTTTCTCTCTCTCTCTCTCTCTGCCCTACCCTCGCGCGTGTGCGCGCACGCTCTCTCTCTCAAAAATAAACATTAAAAAAGAAAATAAAATTCCTTTGTTTGATGGACCTACCACAAGTACTTGCACCCTAGCTATAAAGGAGGCTGGGAAAACTAGTCTCCAGCATTTTTATTTTCTACAAAGCAAGTTTGTTAAACAGGACTTATTTAGATCTGTGTCTTTTCAGACACTGGTCTCTCTTAAGGTAAATGTGAACACACACATCTGTGTATCTATAAAAGACATTTTAAGGCAGATATTATATTTCTGTTAGATGTACTCTGGCCCATATGGGCCACACCCCAGAACGACAGGAAGTAAGGAGCCATGCATGGGATATGGGAAGAGGTAACAAAACCACTGTGGGGAATGGTGACAAGGAGGGTCTCAAGATCGGATCAAATTTAAATCTGAAGACCCAGAAGCCTACAAGAGCTAAGTGATATTACAGCAGTGGTTATCATATTGATGCCCTCTCATCATAGTAGGGATTTTAAGTGTTTGTGTGTGAACGCGCATAAGTCTTTAAAAGCACTTCTGAAAGACTCTGATAAAACCTCCTTGTTCTTCCTAAAGTCCCTAAGACCTACATTCCTAGCAAAGAAAGGTCAGTTCACCACAGACTGTCTTACTCATCTTTTTGCCTTCAAATAACTGTCCCCCAATTTAGTAAAGAAAAAGAGGGTCTCTCTGTTCCTCAGGTCTCCAGAAATCAGATTCTTCAGCAATTTAAATAACTTGCTCTCAATGTCTTAACTTTCACAAGTCACAGAAAAAGAGAAAACAACCACTGCAAAGAGATGACCATTATTGGGGGTAAGAAAGCTAATGATGTATTTTTCTGTTCCTAGGTGAAGTCACATCTCCAAGTTTGCTGATTTGTCATTTCAGAATTTAATACTAACACCAAAGATGCTTAATAAAGTCTTCTGAACAGGTTGCAGAATCAGATAACTACAACCACAGAGACATCCCTATTTGTTAGATAAAATATCTGCTTTCATATATTTCAAGCAAATGCTACACTAAGTACAGTTTATGAGCTATTAGGGTAGAGGTAAAAGAAATCAGAAGTGAGGTGCTTTAGTACTAGCAGGTAAATTAGAATTTAAGTTAAGGGTAGATTCCAGAACAAACCAAACCTGTCTTCATAAATGGAAGAACATCACGACTATTTCTTTTAATATAAACACTCAAATTTTACAAAACACCACCATCTATAAGGATGGGGGAACATTTTTTTTTAAAACATAATTTTACAATCTGTTTCAACATAAGGCTGAATTCAGAAACAGAATTAGTGTCTTCCATGAAAGAAGGAATAAATGACTGCAAAAAATATTTTATTTCATTGTACTGTTAACCTCCTAACTAGGATTAAATGACAAAGCTTAATGTGACTGCCCTCAAATGCATTTGAAACCATAAGAGGAATGCCATGATTTAGACTGTGGGTTCATAATTTGCATGACTAAATTACATTCTAAATGAAATTTCAAGCCCAGGACATTCCTAATGGAAAATTCCCTAGTAAACCTGCCAAAAGTTCAGAGGAGAAAAATTAACCAACTAACAAAAAAAAACAGTGGAAGCAGAGGTACTTCCCATAGTTTTCTCTTGTAATTTTAGTATCTCAATCTAAGTAAGCAGCAGTTTATGCTAGCTGCTTAATGCCAACACTGGTTTATGCAAGTAATTGTTTTATGAAGTTATTTTTAACTAATTTAAGTTCTTCCTTTTACACTTTGCCATGGTCAGTTTGTTCAAAGATGCTCTCAGTTATTAAGTAAAATAAAGTCCATTTAGAAAAATAAAATGCAGGGGCGCCTGGGTGGCGCAGTCGGTTAAGCGTCCGACTTCAGCCAGGTCACGATCTCGCGGTCCGTGGGTTCGAGCCCCGCGTCGGGCTCTGGGCTGATGGCTCGGAGCCTGGAGCCTGTTTCCGATTCTGTCTCTCCCTCTCTCTCTGCCCCTCCCCCGTTCATGCTCTGTCTCTCTCTGTCCCCCAAAAAATAAATAAACGTTGAAAAAAAAAATTTAAAGAAAAAAAAAAAAAAGAAAAAGAAAATGCATGCCACACTTTGGAAGCCACAAATAATGCTTGTATTTGGCTTTCTCATACATTACTCACTTACTTGCATAATTAGTAGGTCAGTAAGTACTTTTTTTTTTTTTTAAAGTAGCTTCAGAACTTGCCTGTCTTGGCAATTCTAAGAAATAGAAGTCAGTATCCAAAAAATAGCATATACATGTTTGCATTCTTGGACATTCGTATATACCAAATGAATGGAGAAAAGCAATGAGAACCAAAGTTTGGGTGTTAATTAGGTTGTTAGAATAAGGAGTGCACATGGGGAAACCACAAAAAGTATGCAGGGACTTTCTGTAATCAATTCTGAGTTCCAAAGAAGCATCTTCAGATATTTCCTTCCTTCCTTGTCAAAAACAAGTGATTCCATCAAGGATTTCTATTTTTTATATGTTTATGTATTTTGAGAGAAAGAGTATGTGTGTAAGAGAGCATGCATGCATGGGTAAGGCGGGGGAGAGGAGAGAGAGAATCCCAAGCAAGCTCCACACTGCCAGTGCAGAGCTCAACTCAGGACTCAATCCCAAGAACTGTGAGATCATGACCTGAGTTGAAGTCAAGGATTGGATGCTTAACCGACTGATCCACCCAGGCACCGCCCCCCCCCCCCCCCCCCCCCGATCAAGGATTTTTAGAGATCAAGTCAGCCCTATGTAGTATTCCTATTCCAACCTCCTATTGTACTCTTACTTCACAATTAAATGTATCATGTAATTTTTAGAAACCTTATGAACTGGGAGACAAACTACATGATATCTTAAAAGACTTTAAAAATCTACTAAGAAATTGTGGCTAATATATGAGCTGTCAATCATTAAACATTTTAAAAAACCACTTATTATGTTCCAGGCACCAATATACACAAATGAATCTTCACTATTTCCAAACATTTAACTGGATTCTAAGGAATTAGGTGGTTTTCCCATTCCTTAAGAGACTCATCACCCTAAACAGGGCATTCCAGCCTGAATCTGTGTCGAAAAGAATTGCTTGGCAGAGACTGTTTCTAAGCTAATGTTTTCAGACCCTGATGTCCTCCCCAAAGACACAAAGTAATAAAGAGTAAAGTCTTTCTAACAATTTTAGATCCATTTTTCATAGAAGATATAATTTTTTTACAGAGCAAAACCTCACTTAAGTACTACCATGAGGCTATTTAAAGTTTTTATTCATCCTATTCAGTGTGACTATTCATGTTTCACTTTAGAAATATTAAGAGTTTGAATACTCTTACTAATATTCAAAACAGATCTTTCCACAAAATTCTGAATTCCAAAACACCTGGGACCAAGAATTCTAAGTGAGGGATTCTGGGCCTATAATTCATTTCATAAACATCTATGATAGCAAAACACTTCTTTGAAAAACTTTGCATTTTCTAATTTCCGTATTGTTGCCTACCCTGATTCACTGATGGTCTAAACCTTACGTTCTCTCTTGATATCATGTATAGATCATACCCACCTCATTTTTTAGGTCTTTTTGGACTACTAGAGCCTAAGATTTTTCACTATTCCTCTGACTCTATAACCATTCATCTCTATCACTCATTTGGGTATCAATTATTATTATTTTGAACTGCTATTTAAATTTCAGATTAACTTTTCATGTCTTTGCTAAAACCTTTTGTGCATAATTACGTGATTTAATTCTAACATACAGTAACTGAGAACAACTAGCTCTCAATAACATGCAGTCAGATGAATGAGTCCTCAAGAGACAGATGCCCTAAATAATGAAGAATTATAGTTGGAAACAGATATAACACTTAAAAAAATTAGTGTAAATGGCCTATGATGGGAACTGATAAACTACGGAATACTTTATGTATTTTTCTCATTAAAATAAAAAATTGTTGAGCACTATGTGCCAGTTACTGGGCTAACCATTTGAGATTGTGGTGGCAAAGTGACATGGTATTCCTGGCCTCCTGAAACAGTTTAGAGGGCAAGAGAGAATAAGTGGATAAATGTTAATTACTGATTATGATAAGAGCTATGACGACAATAAAGGGGATACTCCTTTATATAAGGTCATCAAGAGAAACTTCCCTGTAAATGTACAGCTGAGTTAAGATATAATGTTGACACTGAGTCAGAACTGCAGAGAGCTGGAGAAAGATCACACTAGAGAGTAGCTGTAAACCCCAAATCTCAAAAGATGGTAAAGGGCTTGTTGGGTCAAGATCAGAAAGAAGTTCAGTATGGATAGAGCTTTGTTAACAATGGAGAAGAGATAAAGTTGTGAAATAAGCAAGAACTGGATCTGGTTTCTATTTTAAGACACTGGGGGGGGGGGGATTGGGACTGGAGGATACTACATGATCTGATTTACATTTTTTTTTTTTTAATTCTAGGCGGAGACTGAGCTAGATGAAGACAAGAACTGAAACAAGTTAGGAAGCTCCTGTAGGAGTCAAACAAGAGAGGACTGGCTTAAACAAGAGTAATACCACAGAAACACAGGATTTTAGCACTCAAAAAGACCTAAACAGCCATTTAATCAAACTTGCTTTATGGAAAGATAAGTCCTAAGAGAGAAGTTAACTTGTTCAAGGTTTTACAGCCAGTGTCAGAGAGAAGCCTGAGACACTTAGGTCAAAATTATAATCACTAAGCCATGCTACTTAACAGGCTGGAATCAAAGGTCTAGCAACTACTGAAAACTAGCACATCATTCCTCAAATTTACCCCTCAAGCTTCAAGTCATCAGCTAAAACTTATGCGAAAAGTAAGTGTCCAATTTGAGCACCTGAAGGTTCAGAGGAAAGTACATAAAGGGTCTGTCTGTTGAGGAATAAAAGTACTCTCAGCTCACACTGCTTAGTGACAGAACTTTTACTTTAAACCCCACAATCTCACATAGGTAATATTAATTTATCTTCTACCTAGGACCCTTTCTTTGGTAGATAAGATGGATCAATCACTAAAACATCACAAATGCTTTTCAAAGTGTTTATCATTCCTGTTCAATCAGAACTCTAAAGTGAATGCAGTTAACAGTAGTCTTGCTCATTAGAAAGAGAACGTCTTAATCATCTTCCTTACTCTTTTCTGCACTATTTCCTGCCCTTCTACCTCTTCACTGCCTATTATCACCATCATCACTTTCATGTCAACAGAAAAATGTTATGAATGCTCTTCTGTCCTTAAAAGCTTGCACATCCTGTCTTCTCTTTGTTGAAGATGATGAAGGTGACAGGACTTTTGAAAGAAAAAAAAGTATAAAAAAATCTAAAATAGAGAAAATTTCATACAAATTTTTTTTCAGCTAGCAACTAAAACTGCATAAGCAATAGCCAGTGCTATTAATTGTGATTAATTTGGGTGTCCTGAACCTAAAATATAATCTCAGTATGTTCCTTAGTTCAGAACAGCTGACCAGGTAATTGTTTAATATAGAGAGAACTAAAGCTTCCTATTAAATTCCCTCCCCCTCACTGTGGAATTAGCTTTTGTAGGCAGGAGTTCTATAATGCTTACTCCTCAAAGCTACCCCAAAGTTAGCACTTTTACACTTACTCCTCTACACCACTCCACGCCTCTGCCTCTTCCTCTTCTGTCAACGCTGTTCTTTCAAACAGTGGAACTCAGACTCACTACTCTTCACAGAACACATCCATTTTATTATCTCTAGGGAAATAACTGGCACTAAATTTCTAAGAAATTAAGTACAGTATAAGCTACAACTTACCCACCTTCTTTCATAATCTGAAACTTATTACTTGAACTGAATGCAGATTAGCCTAAAACTCCTTTAAAATTCGGAACTGGGGTGCCTGGGTGACTCAGTCGGTTAAGTGTGTCTGACTCTTAGTTTTTGCTCAGGTCATAATCTCCCCGTTTGTGAGTTCGAGCCCCACATCATGCTCTGTGCTGACAGTGCAGAACTGCTTGGGACTCTCTCTCTCCCTCTCTCTCAAAAATAAATAAACTTTACAGTAAGTAAAAAAAATAAAAGATTTGGAGCTGTTCTATGACATGAAGTTTATAAAAATCCTTAACAAGGATTGCTACAACTGTTCCTAAACAAGCATGAAAGAACAACTTTCTCTCAGAAGAACTTACATTTGTTTTAAAGGTATCTACTAAAGGGGCTCTTGGGTGGTTCAGTCGGTTGAGCATCTGAGTCTTGATTTTGGCTCAGGTCATGATTCCAGGGCTGTGGGATCTGCATTTGGGTCTATGCTAAGTGTGGAGCCTGATAAAGACTCTCTCTCCCCCTCTTACCTTCCCCACCTTGTGCATGCTAAAATTTAAAAAATATATACATTTTAAAATGTATCCACTAAAGGTAGACAACACAGCAAATTCTCAGGTCAAAGAGACATTATTAAACTTGAAATGAGAAGAAAATTGATAGCTTCACTACAGGAAAGCTACTAAATATTCTAAAATCATGAAAGTCAACTATTAAAAAAACTACCTTAAGGTTATGTCAGAATTTGGGCACACGTACAATCTATGTATAGATGAATTACCAGGTGTACAAAACAAATATTAAAACCAAGAAATAGGCTTAAAAAATAATAATCAGCTAATCTGTTACTATGATCAAAAGTTGAATGGAATGCTCAAGAAGCCTATTAAAAAAGTCAACCTAAAATGACTACATATTAATAAGAGATTTCAAGATGAAGCACATGAAAACATAGCTTCACTATTTATCTATGGTTCCTATTCTTACATTCCCCTCCAACATAAATCAAAGATGGTAAACACTGAGAACAAAGCATGGAAAAATGAGTGTACAAAAAGGTGAATAATAACCACACAGCTGGAAACATTTAGTAGCCTTAAATGTCGATATTCTCTTTTGATACTACACCAAAACTTGACAACTGGTTGCAATATACTGGAACGGAAACCTTACCAAAAAACTTTAGATCTGCCGGAATATTAAAACCCATTGGTTTAATGGAAGGATTTCTTACCCATGCATGATTTTGTAACATCATGCATTGGTCACTTAGAAAACACTTGTACAGAGTTATGTGGATCTTCAAATGTTGACACATTATATATTCTTTTTAAAAAACTATCTTCTTTAACATCACTAATATCATCAGAAAATTTTTTCTAAATATTGGGAAGCTGTCAAGAGCACAGTGGCTGATATAAATTTTCCAAAATTCTAATTTTCACTTGAAAACTGGAACTTTATCATTGACCATAAATACTGTTGATCCTTTCCTTAAAGCAACAGGCTCATTTTGTTTATTATGGAGAAAATGTCTCCCCAGTACCCAAGTCTGAATAACTGTAGTTTTTCAGGGACTCTTTAAAGTAAAAATGGTATTCATGAAAAAAGTGGCTGGTTCAGCTTGCAACTCAAATTACACAAATGCTTTTCCTATAGACAACTGTTATATCTTCAATATGCCAGCAAAAACAGTGTTTCAAGCAATCTTTTCATTCTGTCATAGTATATTGAAATAATATGTACAAGAGCCAAGATTTGATTAAAAAACAAAAAAAAAACAATTTTTTTTTGTTTTTTTACTTCTTCATCAAATGCATTTAGGTGAGTGAAGTTTTTTGTTTCTGGTTTTTGTTTTTTTGTGCATGGCAGTGAAGAATACAATGACTATGAATACAGCGTGGTGCTCTGACTTGACTGGTTCTAAGGTGCCCTAAATTTTACCCACCACTGCTTTTGTACCATTGGTACACATGTCAACGCAGTAAAAAAGGTAAAGAACATCTCAGTATTATTGTAAAATCAGTTTTGTATGTGCAGACTCCTGAAAATGTTCACGCAACCCCAAGGATTCTTTGGAGCATACTTTGAAAACCACTGAGCTAGACAATTTGTTATGCTGTTCACAATCACAATGATTTTGTCTTAGTCCTTATTCATACATTAATAACAGTCTTAAAAATCAACTTCAGCTGGAAGAAGCAATGCTACAGAGGAATAAAAGTTTTATAGAACAAGAACTAATACTACATTAGTATAGTCTCTATAATAATTTACGGATAATACTCCACTTAATCCTCAACAACCCAAGGGATGCCTGGGTGGCTCAGTGGGTTAAGCATCTGACTCAAGTCATGATCTCACAGTTGTGAGATCAAGCCGTGTGTTGGGCTCCAAGCCCTCTCCCCCTGCCCCTCATCGGTGTGTGCACTCTCTTAAAAAAAAAAAATCCTAGGGGCGCCTGGGTGGCGCAGTCGGTTAAGCGTCCGACTTCAGCCAGGTCACGATCTCGCGGTCAGTGAGTTCGAGCCCCGCGTCGGGCTCAGGGCTGACAGCTCGGAGCCTGGAGCCTATTTCCGATTCTGTGTCTCCCTCTCTCTCTGACCCTCCCCCGTTCATGCTCTGTCTCTCTCTGTCCCCAAAATAAATAAACGTTGAAAAAAAAAAATTCTAAAAAAAAAAATCCTCAACAACTCTAATATATGTTATTTTTCCCACTGAGGAACCACGAGTAGGAAAACTTCAGAAAGGGAAGTACAAATTTTGCCTAAAACTTCATTGTACTGGTGGAATTATAAGTGATATTGTCTTCTTTGTATTCTTCTGCGTTCTAAAACACTTTAACAAGAAAATTAAAAAGACAAACATTTAAAAATGCAGCCAATCTTACCAATACAAACCCAGTGCAATTTCAAGTTGAAGAATTTCAAGAGCAGAAGAAAATACACACATATTTGTATACTTCATCCCTATCCTTATTATTTGTACAGTATAGAATTCAAGATTACCAAAGGATTCCTCAGTTTTGTTATCAAGTAACTTAAACATAACTTATAAATCTTAGAAGTAGCAGCTATAACTTTGTTAGCATAAAATAGTAATATTCTCACTGCAACCTTAAAACACAAGGTAACAGTTGGATGCAATATGCATACCACTTTGACACCAAAAACCTATTAATTAAACAGTTTATATTTACAGTTTTTATTTTATCGATATCCTCAGTTCCATTAACTTTCAGAAAGTCTCCCAATTTTTTTTAGAATAAAGTGACTTGGAAAAATATATTCCAATGTATAAACTTTAGAAGTATAAATTTTAGAAGACACAGATAATTAGAACTTTATTTTACATAACATTTTCCATTTCCTTTCCAGAAGCCTTTGCCAAAAACTGCTATTACATGGACAAAACAGATTTTCTTTCATCTTTTTTCTCTTCCTACAAAGCAGAGGAAGGCAACAGGTAATCTACCAGTGAGGCTATCAGTTCTGTGTATGTTTTCAAGAAAAAGTTATTTAATGAAATGCTAAGTTTTGAATAAGAAAAAATGTCTATTTTATTAAAAGTACATATTTACTGAAATAAATTTTCAGAGCAACTACTGAAAAATTCAGCAAGATCTATAATGTAGTGAAGGTGCTGATTCCAAGTCAATAATTTAAAGCAATCAAAATTATTTATAACTGTTTTTAAATAGATGTTCTCTTCCTTTAATATCTTTATTGAGTCTATCTGTACAACAGTTAAAAACATTCAATTCCTCACCACTGGAAAAAACTACCTAGCAAATTATCTCATAAGATCAGAATCCAGTTTAAATTTAAAAGGTCTCACTGGTTACATACATAAAATATAAAAGGTATATAAAGGAGCTTATCTACAAAATTATAAAATAGCATAACTATAAGAGTAAGCTTTAGAAGCCAGCTCAATGTAAAAATCCAGAATCAGAACATTAATTACTCTCTGTGGTTAGAAAGACTAAGATTCTTAATTTAAAAGTAAACATATTTCTAGTACTCAAGTACCTCAAATACAAATAATTTTAATCATAGTTATATTCCAGATACTGTTCTGTATAATAAAAACCAGATGGAAATTCTGCAGTTCATGTTGCAAGTATTTTTTCTTTTGGTCATTTAAATATTATTTAAAACCTGGTACATTTCCCTAAATATTCATTTCTTTCTTTTATAAATTTAAGGTTCCTTAGAAACAGTTTAAAAATTCTTGATCCTGTGTTAATGCAGAACAAAAATTCTTTTTAAATTGCTACTGAAATAATAATCACTTGCTGTATACCCTTAATTTGACTAACATCAGGAATAAACACATCAAAGCTAGCAAGTATGGAATACTGGTATTTCTTTTTGTTTGTGGCACATTTTAAAAAGTGATTTTAATTCTTTAAAGGCAGCACAAAAATGGTTCTTCTTTAAATGTCTTTAAAACAGAAATTCCATGGGGTCCCTGGATGGCTCAGTCCGTTAAGTGTCCAACTGTCAATTTCAGCTCAGATCATGATTTTATGGTTTGTAACATCAAGCCCCACATCGCTCCATGCTCATGCTGAGCATGGAGCCTGCTGGGAATTCTCTGTCTGTCCTCCGCCACCCCCCATGGTCCAGGTGCATGCTCTCTCCTCCCCCCCTCACCCCCCAAAAGAGAAATTCTATGGAAAAGGGATTGGTCTTAAAATCCAGTGTTCAACTAGGCTCAAAGTATAGCAAGCCAGTCTTTATTGCAAATGGATAAATTCATTCTATTTTTTGTAGCTACTGCTTCCAATGTATTCATGAGATTTCCAAAGAATTAATAAACTAAAGACTTAAGTTCTCAAATGGTAATTAGTACCTTTTGATACTACTGCAAAATATCTAAGAACACTGAAAAATATTTGGCTTCAGCCCAAGTGTTTCAGCACATGGTACTCCCGTTTATTGAAAAATTTGTTCAATGTTATAATGAATCATTGCATCAGCCAAAATAACTGTTCCTTAACTTTTTCTAAAAGAAATTTAACTTAAAAAGGCTAATAGTAAAAACTTCAGCCTAATCTCTTAGACTATGGAGTCCTCAAAAAAAGAGGGGAAAAATAATCAAGGCACATATTTAGTCACAACTTTATGTGGTCTCACAAAGTTTAAGATAAATCTTTATCAAGTTTTCTCTAGACTGAACATGTGATATCACTGTCATAACAAAAAAAGAGCACTTTTGAATATTTAGTTCACAAAGACTAAACTATTCCTGGTGTGTCAAATTTAGACAGCACAGATCAATACCCACTGTCTTTATATACACACATATACACGGGAACATGTTATTGTAAGTCTAGGAAAATGACACGTGTATCAATAAGATCTTGGTATTATTCAGTAATAAAATTACCTATTTAAAATCACACATTTGGGAAAAAACTAAATATCTGTGTAAAACAGTGAAATTTTCTTTGTATCCAGATCTAGTTCACACATTAATTTTACTTCCCTAACAGATATTTATCAAATACCTACAACAAAAGTCAAAACTGAACGAGCAATTTCTCATCCCAATCTCAGACTTTCTACTTAAAACAACATGTATAATTAGTTACCATGTTATCAATCTCTGCATAGGCCTTCTACCAGTCTTGAATTACATTGAAGATACACTTAATATGATATTTATGTACATGATCAAAGTTTTAGGATTAATTCTTCATTACAACTCAATAGATGCCCCTTAGCATGGAGGCTTACTTTCCTTTCATATAGCAAAGAGAAATGTTGGAATTTTATAGTTAAGGATTATCTTGAGGATAAAATGAAAATCAGTTTGTAAAATTAAAAGGATCCCAAAGCCAATGTGTTAATGTTTATTTCTGAAGGAAGACAAAGTGCTCTCCAAATAGTCTCTCTTTAATGTTTACTACAATTATTTTTTCTACCTAAATGCTAAACCCTTATGTGCAAAGGCAAGGTTCTCAGAACTAAGATTATAATGGGGAATGAAATGAATCAGTTCCTCCCCTCATTATGCTTACATTTAACAAACTGGTATTATCTATGTGCAATGTACCACGTACATGTGCAATGTACGTGCTTTGGGGCATACAAAGAAGACATCCTGTCCTTGGACTTTACAATTTAGAGTAATAGATAACAAAAATCATACGAATAATGACAACAGAACAGTAGCAGAATGTTGGAAGTGATAGGTGTCATAGCAAGAGAGGACTTTCCTGGAATGGAGCAGGGGGTATTACGGAGAGAATGCAAAAGACAGAGCAATTATTTTCATGCCCCCATCACATTTTTTAAATTAAGCCAGTGTATTATTGGGCTCTTCAGTTGTATTGATACCTCGAACATTAAAACAAAACTGGCTACAGGTGTTTTAAAGATCTGCTTTGGGGCTTCCTCAGATAAGACAACATCACAATTTATTGTGAATGCCAAACAAGAAAATCCAAAGTGAAAACACTTGGTGCAGTGCAGAGTTTAAAAGCAAAGATGGGCTCAAATAAGACACTCATTCAGGGTTCTGTGTCCTTAAAGTTATTTAACCTCCTTGACTGTCAATTTCCTCTCCTAAAATCTGGAAATGAAACTACCCAAGTGGTTCTTCCACACTATTTGACTAAGGTACCAATCGTTTTGTGTATGATTACTATCCTGTAAAAATGTAATTCACTATAAAAATACTTTATTTCTTCTTCCAGTTTCTCTATTACATACTGTCCTAAAAGTCCGCAAGGCCACTAACTAATCTTATCTTTTCTAGGCCTCAGTTTCCTCCTCCATAAAATGAGAGGGTGGGACTGGATGACCTAAATAGTCCCTTCCGGCTCTTAAAAAGTCCCATGACTCCGTTATGACTCAAATACTATTCAAGAGTCAGCTTTCAGGAGTGATAGGACGTTGAAGTTAAATGAATATCTCCCTTCTTTTATGTTACTTCTTGCTAAGATAAGATTTTGTTGAGCAAGTCTAAACAGCTTTCTAATTACAAAAAAGTCAAAAATTTACAAGTTAGAAGCTTTAAGTTGTAAGCACTCGATATATATTAGATGCTACCAGCAAAACAAAAATCCAATTAGACTGAATTAATTTTAAAATCACGATGTTCACTTAGCGTCAACTTCTACCCCGTTAAAAATGTAATTTCCCGTTACTGTAATACAGAACTGCTTATGTTCCTTCCAAACAAGAGTTGCAGGGCAAAAATGCTTTGCTAAACTAATAAATGTGTGGGGCGGGGGGGGGGGGGGGGGGGGAGGGGAAGCAAATCTTGTACTTAAACTCGCAAGGATGATCTTTTCTCCAAAAGCCATCAGTTCTTTTCAGAAGAAAAATCCAAATGGCCCAGTTAACTGGGGACAGTTTTAAATAAAATTCATGGTGCTGACAGTTTTAAGATTAGACACATCGAGATGGCGAAAAAGAGAAGACGACAAACTTCCTGGATTTTGTCTCCCTCTGTAAGAGAAAAGAGATTTCCTCTTGCTGACGAAAGGAAAGGCCCCTTTAACAGTTTTTCCCTACGCGGTGGCTGCTGCCAGACTAGGTGGGGCTCCCTCCGCTGCCTTCCTCCTGCCACTTCCCGCAACAAATGGAGCAAACCAGTCCCGTTTCAGGCAAACTTTTTCCCTGTCAGGCTGGAGCCTGCAGGGCGCCGGGGAGTGGTTTCCCCGAACGCTCCCCGTCCTGGCTCGGGGCTGGGGGAAGCTGGGTCTTCTCAAAGGACAACTTTCTGGTTTCCGTTCTAACTTCCACCCACACCCAGGAGGGCACAGGGGTGGCCAGCGAAGGGGCTCCGGCGCGGGGTACTAGTGTTCCGGGGAGCCCGGCGGGGGACGGCGGGCAGCGGGAGAGGCTGCGGCGGCCGCGGGCAGGAGGGAGCGAGCGGGTGGTGGGGGGGGGGGGCCTCGGGCTCTCACTTCCTCCGCCATATTTCAGACATTTGACCCCTTCCGCAAAGCGCGCTGTTCCCCGGCGGCGGCGGCGGCGGCTCGTCCCCGCCGGCCCGGGAGGCAGCGCGTTCGCCGGCCGGCCGCCGGGCCCTCGCACCACCTGCCGCGCGCCGTGAAGCCGCCGCCGCGGCCGCCAGGGTCCCTGACCGCCGCGCGCGCCCCGCCCGGCCCGCACCGCACCCCACCCGCTCCCCTCAGCCGGCGCCCGGCCCCCGCCCCGCGCGGCCGCCGCCACTGCCGCCGCTCCCCTCAGCGGCCACGCACACACTCTGCGAACCTCTCACGCTGTCACCGGGTCCCCGCAGCCCGCGTCGCCCCGTGCCTTGCGCTCCCTCCGGGTCGCTGCTCCGGCGCCACGGCGGTCCTGCCGCTGCCGCCGCCGCCGCCGCTCGGGCTGGTTTACACGCCTGACTCTGGGCGAGGTTTGGCGGTGTCGCCTTGACGTCAGGCGTTCAGCCTCGCTCTCGCTTCCGTCCGCGGGCGGGGCGCGCGGGTGCGCGGCCGAGGAAGGGGCGGGGCCGCGGGGCGGAGCGAGGGGGAGCCGAGGGGGCGGGGCTTTGCGCGCCGCCGCAGCGCAGGCCGGACCCACGCGGCGCCCTTCGCGGCAGCGTTTTCTCCGCGGTGTTTCTCTCTCTGCTCTCGTCCCCCTTTCAGCTTCGCCTGGGCCACCTGGTTCGGGACCCATAGGCGTGTCGGCTTCGCTGACTTCAGCGGGTTACAGTGGTGCGAAGGGCTTAGAAACCCTCCGAAACTTAAAAGATGCGTTTATTGCGAACTGTAATTCAGTCACCAACGCCACCTAACAGTTGGTGCTCGCGTATTCCTTTGTGCTGGGGAAAGTGGCTGGGAAGTAACTGAGCGTGCAGTTTCCACACCTAGAGCTCCCGTGAAGGAAGCCAGGCCAGGGCACGGTCTTTTTCATTCTTCAAAGGGTTTTTCTCTTGACAAGTATTTCAAACACTGGTGTCTTAACTCGGGTGAACTCTTTGTCCAAATTACCCTGCCAAACTCATTTAACAAACCTATGATCCCAAACAACTTTGTACTTAAATCAACTATTTATATGAATAAAGTAAATTGCATATTTAAATGCATGACTCGGGCACTTTAGCGGGTTACTCATAGGTAGGTTTATGGTGAGGCTACTGGGCGACAGAAAGCATTCTCTGTTCCAAAAATGCCTTGTTCCAAAAAGGGCGGGAACTTGACAAGGGAACTTACATTATTAGAGAAAAGACTAAAATATAAATACCCGTCTTACAAAATATCAGCTCTTTTATGAAAGGAAGTTTTGATGGAAGAAGAGATTCAAAGAGAGAGTAAGTGCAGGAAAAAGTCAGACTTGGGAGGTAATTGAAAACTAACGTTTGCTTAGTTCAGTTTAACTTTATTCTTTTTTTTAATGAATTTATTTATTTTGAGAGAGAGAGTGCGAGCAGGGGAGGGGCAGAGAGGAGAGAGAGAATCCCAAGTAGGCTCCTCGCTGTTGGCACAGAGCCCGTTTGGGGGTTCCGATCTCACAAACGGTGAGATCGTGACCTGAGCGAAAATCAGGAGTCAGACGCTTAACCCAATGAGCCATCCAGGTGCCCCCACTTGATTCTTAAAATAAGTTTTTATGAACTTTGATAAATTTGGAAGAGTAATGAGAAGTATGATTAATTTCACTCCTGTAAAGAATACTAGCAATTGAAAACTAACCAAGTTAAAGAATATTCAAGAATGAATTATAATTTGCCTGTTTTCTGTATGTAAGTGCTTTCTAGGTATCTCGCAATTTAGATGAATTGAATGTTACATATTTCTGCAATTTCCATTTCCTTAGAAAACCCCTTTTTAATGGAAATTTCAAAGGCAAATTTCAGAGCAGTCTTTAGGAATTATTATAAAATCTAAATGAATGAATTTTAAATAAATTTGACTTGACTTTGCATGAAACTTTGATCAAGTCTGAAAGCCTGAAACTCTTAAGTTCATGGAAGCAGATGTTACTTGAGTATACCAGTGTTTTTTCTTCTTTCTCTCAACTTTCCTTGACTTTCCAGCATTTGATATTTTTTTTTTTTTTCAAAGCTCGTGTTAGAAGTTTGGAGTTAGGATTATTTAGACTTTGAGGGAATACTTTATTTTAATTAAAAATACATTTGTTTCTCTTTTAATAGACTAGAAATCATTACACTTGTATCAAACTATTATCTTTATGCAGAGAATGCGAGAATCTGCATGTCTCAGCACCAAACTCTTCTTGAAATCTTCACCAGGATATTCCACCGGCAACTTCAACTGGTCATGCATGCCAACTGAACTCACCATCTTTTGTCATCAAACTAGTTTCTTCTCCTCTTCTTTTGTTAATCGTATCACCATCTTTTAAATTAAACAGTTTCCCAGCCTGATCCTCCTTTCTCTGCCTTTTCTCAAATCATCAGTCAGTTGGCACATCTATAAGTAATTCTTTTCTACTGAGACCACACTTGTTTAGGTTGGCACTACCGTCTCAACTCCTTGACTTTAGCCACACCTTCCTACCTTGCCTGGTGGCCTCCTGTCTATGCCTCCTGTGATTTATTCTACACGTCGTTGCCAGATGAGTTATCTTAACGCATATTGAGCAAGTCAGTCTCTTCCTCAAAAAGCCTTCAGTTACCCTGTTGCCCTACCAAAATAAAATCCTTGTATAATATCTTATTTTCCTTCTTACTGAACACTGCCTTACAGTCAGAGTGGACTTTACGCCCAAATATAGTGCTGTCCCACTGCTCTGGTGTGGTATAGGTGATCTCCTTTGCCTGAAGCGTTCCTTCCCACTCCTGCCCGCTATTCAAGGTCCATTTACTTTCTCCAGGAAAGACTGTCTTTCTAATCTAATATGGTCTGATATTTTCAATCGAACGTGGTTTCTTCTCTTTTGAATCCCTGTAACACCCTATGGCTCTTTTTTTTTTTTTGGTCACTTGTTTTCTACCTTCCTCCAGAACAGGAGTTTGCAAACTTTTTCTGTAAAGAGCTGGATGGTAAATATTTAGGGCTTTTGCCAGATGGTCCCTGTTGCAGCTACTCAACTCTAACTTTGTTGTGCAAAAACAGCCATAGGATACGTAACAAATGAGTGTGGCTGTGTTCTAATAAAACTTTCTTTATGGACACTAAAATTTTAATTTCATATAATTTGCACATGTCACAAATCCCCGCCCCCCTTCTTCTCCCCCTGTTCCTCCTCCTGCTTCTCCTTCCATTTAAAAATGTGAAAACCGGGGTGCCTGGGTGGCGCAGTCGGTTAAGCGTCCGACTTCAGCCAGGTCACGATCTCGCGGTCCGTGAGTTCGAGCCCCGCGTCGGGCTCTGGGCTGACGGCTCAGAGCCTGGAGCCTGTTTCCGACTCTGTGTCTCCCTCTCTCTCTGCCCCTCCCCCGTTCATGCTCTGTCTCTCTCTGTCCCAAAAAATAAATAAACGTTGAAAAAAAAAATTAAAAAAAAAATGTGAAAACCATTCTTAGCCCCTGGTTGTACAAAACCAGGCAGTGGGGCTGTTTGCCCTACTGTGCTCAGGGCCAGCTTCATGGATGTGTATCGGGGTCCTGTGCTTAGAAAGGCTCAATGATCAGTTTAATGCTCTGATGTTACCATCTTGAAATTTTAAATAATTTTTGAGCAGGAGGCCTGCATTTTTTTAAGTTATTTTGAGAGACAGAGAGAGAGAGAGAGAGAGAGCAAGCATGAACTGGAGAAGGGCAGAGAGAGAAAAGGAGAGAGAGGGTCAGAGTTGTCAGCACAGAGTCTGCCTCAGGTCTCTCTATCTCTATCTCACGAACTGTGAGATCATAACCTGAGCCGAAATGAAGAGTTGGATGCTTAACTGACTGAGCCACCTAGGCAGCCCAAGAGGCCCGCATTTTCACTTTGCGTTGGGTTCCCCCAACTACTAGAAGAGAAGATCCATAGGATCAGGATGTGTATTTCTTGCGTTTGGTATGGTACTTTTCACATCATAGGCATTCAAAATGTATTTGTTGAGAGATCTCTCAGGGTTGTATTTGTACTGAGCAATATTGAAGGATGAGGTAACACCCCCCACAAAAGCAGAATTGCTTCTACTCACTATAAAAGCAGCACATCTCCCAAGCTCAGGGTTTCCCTCCTGTATTACTATCCCTCTGCATGTGTAGGCATCTAGGCAAGTCTATTTTCATTGTCCCCACAGGACTTGAGGGATATGTAGAACCAGTGCAAGCATGATCCTCTGGCTACTGCTTTTGCTGTGAGCAATAAAGTCCTTTGTCTCTGAAAAAAAAAAAATGTATTTGTTGAATTTTCTATTCCTAAGGCACTATGGAGTGGTGGAGAACACAAGAAACCTCAGCGTCAGCACTTGTTAGTTGCATGGTCTTGGGCCAATTCCTTAACCATGGAGAGCCTTGGTTTTTTCATATATAACATGGGGATAATAAACTCTGCCTTACAGAACTGTTGTAAGATGGAATGTAGGACATGGTCATGTCTTAGCCCCTGGGACTAGATGAAGCTCAGAGTTAATCTTTTCCTTTTTAATGGAAGTTAATTCATAGTGTGCTTATCCATAATTCATGCTGCATTTAACTTGATATAGTATTTCTGATTTTTCATGTTGTTTCCTTAAAAGTTATACTTCAGGGGCGCCCTGGGTGGCTCATTCGGTTAAGCATCTGACTCTTAGTTTTGGCTCATGATTTCATGGTTTTGAGTCTGAACCCCGTGTCAGTTGTGAGTTTGAGCCCTGTGTCAGGGCCTGCTTAGGATTCTCTCTCTCTCTCTCTCTCTCTCTCTGCCCCTCCCTGCTCATTCTCTCTGTCTCTCTCTCAAAATAAATAAACTTTAAAAAAAAAGTTATAAAAAAAAAAACCACAAAAAAAGTTATACTTCAAATAACATCTATACCTCAGTAGTTCTATTTCAAAAGCCCACATAAATAAAGGTCTTATTGCAAATCTAAAATTAGATTTAAAAAAAACCCTCATATTTACAACTTTCATGATTTTCATGAATTAACAGTTCATGATTATTAGCATTAACAAGAGTCGTGCTGTTTAACTTCCAGTTAAGTATGGTAACAGTAGCATTGGAAGTCATTAACCTTAAATATTATCATATTATTTCATTCACAAATGAACAATACTGAAATTTGATTCTTTCAAGGCACTTTCTTACTATTTTTCTCCTCTTTTGTGTGTATTCATGTATGTGTGTGTATTTATATAGATACATATATATAATATGTATGTGTATAGTGTATATGTAATACGTACATATATGTATAATATATATACACCACTGTATATAGTGTATAGTATATTAAAATAGTTATATTCCTTTGTAATATCCTGCATAGTTGGAGGTGCAGACTGAGAAGGATAAGAAGACTACTTGTTGATGCAAAAGACAAAAAACCATGGCTTAACTCCTCAGGTTCATTCTGTTCTCTTGGTCAAAGATCGTGTTTCAAACTCCATGCAGTTATTTTCTAAATTTTGCTTTTTATCACACAAGAGACGAAGTAAGAGCATATTAGACCACTGTTACTCAGAACTCATACTCCCCTAGGGTGGTTTGTTTGCTTCTAAGATTTCTGTTTTGGGGAAACCAACTATTCCCATATAAGAAAAATGAGGCAGTTTGGCATGTTTTCTACTCTGTGTAATAACTGCTTATTTGTCTCAAGATATATTTCAAATTCTGTCTGTATTCTATTTTGGCAGTTGGAGGCTTAACCACCAAACCTGCCTATGCCACATTAAAGAAAGCTAACAGTTCTATAATTTTGTCATTGCGAATGTCTATGATGTAAGGAACAGATAGTGCTTAAAATTTCTCCCTTTCTTAAGCTGTGGCTGAGGAAAACCATACAAATGAAAATGACATTCCCCAAGCCGTTGTGCAATGAGTGTTAAAGGAGAAAATCACTGGAAGAACCAACTTTATGAAATACCCGCTGTCATGAAACTTTCAAAAGAAATTTAGAGTAAGAAAATCTTTTAACATCACATATAAGTACTTTCGGAATCCGGGCTGTCTCCAAATAAAACAGCTAATATAGTCATGCCACAGATGCTCAGAAGTTAGGCATTCTCTCAGACTTTATCATTGCGACAGCATTTGGCATCTAGCCCAAGTTACCCCTGAATCCTGTGTATGAACCACATACCTCCATATTAATGGCCAAATTCCAAGAGGTAAGTTTTAATGACCCATTACACAGATGAGAAGGCTAAAGCTTAGAAGACTAAGTGACCAAGGCCATATAGAAAAATGTGGGCAGAATTGAAATGTATTATCTTTGTCTGCCTTCTTTTGGCACCATGCTGTACTACCATTCTTTAACTAATGCTGTTTTTTCATCCAGAAAATCTCTCTTGTCTCTTTTGTACTTATTTAAAGCTTAGTCATTGTTTAGGATCCAGTGGTTTCTTGCTTCTCTGAATTTCTCTAATTATTGTTTTTACCACTCATTTGGTACTTATCAGACATCACTTTATTTAAATAGCTTTTGTTTTCTCTCTAACCTGAGATTCTTGGGAACCAAGACGGTATCTTACAACTTTTCTACCTACCATATTGCCTGGCATCACATAGTAGAAATAAAATGTAGTTTAGGGGATCTTTCTAATCTTTATTAGACCCTCCAAGCTGATCATAATGTATTTGTGACCTCTGGCAGTTATTTGACCTTTCCATGTTCCCTTTTAGTAATCTTCAAAATGCATGTGACAATGTCTATAACGTAGGGCTTTGAAATTTTTAAAAATAAGAGAGCAGATACAAAAACGAAAGTAATACAGAGCAGCGATGAGTGGATTGGTTCTGGAATCAGAAATCAGACTGCAAGTATTCAAACAGAGGCTCCATTCATCCTAGAGGATTTACTTCTGGCAACTCAGTTTCCTCATTGGTAAAATGAGTACAATAATAGAACCTACATTACAGCATTATTGTGAGGATTAAAAGAGTTAACAATGCAAATAGTGCCCACCACAAAGTAAACACTCTATAAACGTTAGCTGTCGTCATCTGGAAGATTCCCAATAAATGTTGGTTCCTCCTACAACTTCTGGCACAATAAAACTGTGCAAACATAGTAAGAATTCAACAAGTGTTATAGTTAAACCTTCCTTTTGCTTTGCTTATGACAGTCCTCAATTAAGGATTGGCTGTGTTCTAAAGTTTCTTTATGTCAGTAGCTTATAACTTGAAAATATGTATGCAGTGGAAACAATGATGTAAAGTTTACAGCATGAGTATCTGAAAATATGACTTGATTATTAAGGAAGCCTAAAAAAGCCTATTTTAATCCATAGATACTAAAAACACAGTTCTAAAAATACAGGCATACCTCGGAGATACGGCCAGTTCCGTTCCAGACCCCCACAATAAAGTGAATATTGCAATAAAGCAAATCAATTTTGATTTTTTTTGGTTTCCCAGTGCATATAAAATTATGTTTACACATATTCTATAGTCTATGAATCGTGCTATTAATAGCGTGTCTAAGAAACAATGTACATAACTTGATTTAAAAATGCTTTATTGCTAAAAAATGTTAACCATCATCTGAGTGTTCAGCAAGTATAATCACTGATTTCACGTCATCATAACGAATATAATCATAATGAAAAAGTTGGAAATATTGTGAGAATTACCAAAATGTGATACATTCACACCAAGTGAATAAATGCTGTTGGAAAAATGGTGCCAAAAGTCTTGCTCGATGCAGGGTTGCCACAAAGCTTGTTTGTAAAAACACAGTATCTGTGAAGCACAATAAAACAAGGTATACCTGGACTCTTTCAGCTACTACTAATCAGTATTTGTTTATTTATTTTTTGCACATTTATTTATTTTTATTTTTATTTTTTAAATATAATTTATTGTCAAGTTAGCTACCATATAGTGTATACAGTGTGCTTTTGGTTTTGGGGGTAGATTCCCATGATTCATCACTTCCATGCAATACCCAGTGTTCATCCCAGCAAGTGCCCTCCTCAATGCCCATCACCCATAATCAGCATTTCTAACACTGTTTGCTTAGTTCTCACAGCACCTTTTCCTTGTGGTTTTCCTCTTTTCTCTCTGGCTGTTTTTTCTCACTCTCTTTGGGCTATCTCTTCTTCCTTCTGACCTTTAAGGGTTGGAGCCCCCCCAGAGCTGGATCCTGGGCCCCTTTCTTGTCTACTTTCTTCTGGGAAGTTCTAGTCTTTCCCATGGCTTTCTATGCCAGCTAAATGTCAGAAGCTCACAGGGGTGCCTGGGTGGCTCAGTAGGTTAAGGGTCTGATTTTTGATTTCCGCTCAGGTCCAAATCTCACGGGTTCGTGGTTCAAGCTGCAACTCCCCTCCTGCCGCCCCCCCTCCCCCGCCTCCACTGGCAACACAGAGCCTGCTTGGTTCAAGCCCCCCACTGGTAGCACAGAGCCTGCTTGGGGATTGTCTCTCTTTCTCTCTGCCTCTCCCCCCCCCCAAAAAAAAATAAATAAACTTTAAATAAATGCCAGAAACTCATAGATCTATGTCTGCAGCTCAGACTTCTCTGCCAAGCTCTGGGTGCATAGAGCCAATTGCCTTCTGGAAAGATTTCCTTTGTTGACCTTCCCCCTAACTGCTTTTCCTCCAGGAATCCTCATCTTAATAGAAGGTGGCAGCTTCCTAAAACAGAAATCTAGCACTTTCCTCTATCTTACTCTGCATAGCAAATTCCTTACCAAGTCCTATTGATTCCACTTCCAAAGTCACTAAAATATGCCCACTCTTCTCTATTTCCCTCAGCAGCTTGGCTTGTGTACTTTCACTTCTGTCCCTCCCCCAATCCATTCTCTGAACAGTGGTCTTAAAAATAAAACACTTTGGGGGCACCTGAGTGGCTCCATTGTTTGAACATCTGGCTCTTGATTTTGGCTTAAGTCATGATCTTGTCCATATTTAAATTTTCCATTGTGATGGATGATGTATACACGGTTACGTGTTATGTTTATACCTTTTGTGTGACTCAGATATTTTATAATAAAAGTACTATATCTTATTTTCTAAATAAGGAGTTGGGGGGGAAAGAGAGGAAAGCAAACGATAAGAGACTCTTGACCATGGAGAAAAACGTGAGGGTTATTGGAGGGGAGGTGGGGTGGGCTTGATGGGTGATGGGTATTAAGGAGGACACTTGTGTTGAGCACTGGGTGTTATATGTAAGGGATGAATCACTGAATTCTACTCCTGAACCGATATTAACACTATATGTCAGCTAGCTACAATTTAAATAAAAATTTGAAAAAAAACCAAAAATAAACAAACAAAAAATATTTCCATTGTGATGTATATCATTGTTGAATTATTATATTGTACATCTAAAACTAATATAATGTTATATACCAGTTTTCCTTGATTGAAAGAAAGAGGAAACCAGAGTCTGAAGAGTTAATAAAAAATATTTTCAGTCCTCAAAAATTCCTGATTGTATCAAAGATGACTTTTTACTGTTGATTTGTTAAGTTCATCATCCAAACAAGTCCAAACATTACATTTAATTATTATGCCTATTGAATGTCTCTTAAACTCTAATCGTCTCGCCTCCTTTCGTTGAGTGAATGACTATCTGTATTTTTTCTTTTGTGATGTGCTTTTTTGTTTCTTTCAGCTTTTGTACAAATGGCATCCCTTTCCGTCAATACCTTCCTAAATATTCTGTGGCAAAAATCCTATAGCTTTTACATTACACACCTTTATCTAGAAATACAAGACTGAAAAAGTAAGAACCTCCTTGTCACATATTTACATTATGTGAAGAAAATATAGAAGATGGATTGAAAACAATTCATTCAGCCCCAAATCCAGGCAAGAAGTCTAGATATTAAGCCTATACTATATACTAGGAAGTTATCTCATTTGATCCTTTATAAAAACCTTTGAGTTGGGTTTTTTAATCTCTGCTTTTAGGGTAGGAAACAGATTGAGGGGGATTAAGTAAAAAATATGGGATCACAGTGTCAGTCCTGAGTCAAGGCCAGGTCTCTCTTTCTGAGGGGCTCTTGGTCTCCCCACCGGGCTATGCTGCTGTGGTAATAAAGACAGTGATGAGGTGATGAAGGGTGGTTTAAATGGGGGGAAACTACCAAAGGAAATTCTGGTGGTTGCTTTACCCAGATGAAAAAGAAAAAACAGGGTCCTACCCAAGTGTATATCAGGGGGAATAGATTATTTTGGCTTAAGGTAAATATATTTGAGAAAATAATTATTTAGTGGGATTCTGATAAAAAGTGGTAAAAGTCTGATAAAAGTTTAACAGCAGCAAAAGCAGTCTTCTGAGGGCATTTATCTCTCAGTGCCCTGCTCTAGCTGATCCTGTCTTTTTTCTTTTTAAATTATATCCTTTGCTTTTTTTAAAGACAGACTTTAACATCACCAATGTGCTTATACATTTCCTTCCTGCTTCTCAGTAGACCTCAGAACCACAACGTTTTTCACTAGAATCCCTTTCCCCTTCTAACTATCTCTATCTAAATTCTTCAGCGGCTTGTCATGTCCTTAATGCCTAAGAAAGCATGTCAAAGGATCATGTTAGCCAAGGGAGGGAAATTACATTTAAAATATATTTGGCCTGAAAAATTCTGTCTGCTTCACCAGCCTGCCTGAATGTGCCTGCATCTACCAAAGATGTGAGCCAGCCCAGCCTCCTCCCGCTTGCGATGACATAAGAATCATAAATACATAAACTTAAAAACAAGATGACACAATAATCTTTCTAGATAATTACACATTTATAATTGCTTCATAAAAGGAGACATCCTCAAAACAAACGAACGAACGAACAAACAATCAAACAAAAGGCAAAGAATAACTGACCAATAGCAAAGAGAAGAAAAGTATTTAAAATATCTTGGCTGCTATTGGGTATATTCCCAAAAGAATTCAAAGCAGGGACTAGAACAGATATTTATTATACCCATGTTCAAAGCAGCATTATTCGCAATGGCTGAGATGAAAACAAACCAAGTGTCCATCAATAGAAGAATGGATAAGCAAAATGTGGCGTATACATACAATGGAATATTATTCAACCTTAGAAAGGAAGGGAATTCTGACATTTGCTACAACATGGGTGAATCTTGAGGACAGTACACTAGGAGAAATAAGCTAGCCACAAAAGGAGAAATGCTGTGTGATTCCACATATATGGCTGCTCCCTAGAGACAGAAAGTAGCATGGTGGTTGCCAGGGGCTGGGATGTAATGGGGTGGTAGTTTTTAATGGGTACAGGGTTTCAGTGTGGGAAGATGAAATGTTTTGGAAATGGATGCTGGTGATGGCTGCGGAATAAGGTAACTGAACTTAATGCCACAAAACGGTACACTTAAAGGTGGTTAAATTGGCCAATTTGGGGTTACGTGTATTTTGCCATAATGCAAAAACGTGTCGGTGAAGAACTTGGGCTCTGAGTGAGAAAGCCTCGGTTTAAATTCTGACTCAGTACCTTATTAGCTGTGAGAACCTGCTCTATTTCCACATCTTAAGTTTGAGTTTCTTTACCTAAAAATTGGAATAAGAATAGAGACTTGTGAGAATTAAATAAAACAATCCATTTCAAAGCCTTTGCACGTCACCTTGCACATAGTCAGTACTCAATAAATGTTAGCCACTATGATTTTCTTATCGTTTAGTTACATCTGGACTCACTTTTAGAGGCTAGATTGGCAGATTTTTCTGATGAGTTTTTAGGAATTTTGCACAGATTTACATGTCTTAATGATGTGATTCCTGAGGGTGATGTCGCTCACTACCTACATCAGCAACAAAGGTAGCTGATCCAGAGACATTGATGGAAGGGATGAAGTTCCAATGAGCTTGTGAAGTTTGGTGGAAAGAACGAAGGTATTGGAATAATTATAAAAGTACCCCGTCGTGTTTGGGAGGTGCGATTTTCAGCCATTTTCTTTCAAAGGTTCGATAATAAGAAGCAAGGCAAATGATATTGATTTATGAATATTCTGAAACTTTAGCTAGGTTTTAATATTTTTTTTTTCAACGTTTATTTTTATTTTTGGGACAGAGAGAGACAGAGCATGAACGGGGGAGGGGCAGAGAGAGAGGGAGACACAGAATCGGAAACAGGCTCCAGGCTCCGAGCCATCAGCCCAGAGCCTGACGCGGGGCTCGAACTCACGGACCGCGAGATCGTGACCTGGCTGAAGTCGGACGCTTAACCGACTGCGCCACCCAGGCGCCCCTTTAGCTAGGTTTTAAAACTTGTCTGGTAATATCTGCAGCATAATCTGAGAGAAGCTCTCCAAGTTGCGACTATAGGAAACTTTCCTCTGGCCTAGATCGTGTCCTTCTTTCTGGCACTGAGTGTGCATCTACTGACTTGACGAATTATAGGACCATGATTGTGAAATGTCTCAATTCTACACTCAGAGGTATGATCCTTTCGTGTGTGTGTGTGTGTGTGTGTGTGTGTGTGAGAGAGAGAGAGAGAGAGAGAGAGAGAAACAATAGAGCTGTGGAGTCGCTGTTTTTGAAAAGGATAAACCTGAACGATATGGGGGAGACAGTGTTCCTGGTGTTTTACAAATCAATCCTCAACCCTCCAATGTTGCTACTGTCATCAACTGTATTTTAAAGAAGAGGAAACAGGTTCAGAACTTGCCTCTGTGTGTGTGTGTGTGTGTGTGTGTGTGTGTATTACTGAGCTGTAGTTTGAATACAGGTTGATTTGGCTCCAATGTCCATGCTCTTTATCTCAAACCATAGGCCCCAAGCCCCAACATCTTGTCATGTGTTGCTGTCACGAGGGCTGGCGTCACTTTGGGAGTTGCCGCTGCCGGTTGTGAAGTCACAACCACTATCACTGGTGGAATAGAGTGGTGGCTCTTTGCTCTCCAGCCTGCCCTCTGCGAAGAGGGAAGGAGCCACTGCCCAGGGAAAGCAGAGGGAGTGGGAACAGTACAGCCCCCGTTGCCCTCAAATATTGCTTCTCTTCCCTTTCCTGACCTCAAGCGGCCACGGCCACGATCAAAGCCACTCAGTTTGGAAAACAACGTGCCATTGTCTTCAGAAATCTCCTGTGACAGTAGCCACGGGCTACCTGGGAGTAGGAAGAAGGGACAGGGTTTCTTTCACACTCTCTCTCAGAGAAGCTATTTGTCTCCTGGAAAGCCTAGAAAGACTATCTCAGCCTCAACAAAGACACACTTGACAAGTGTCACTAGTGCTCAGGGAGGGCCCAGTGAGGCCAGCAGGCGTGGGCAGGGGTCATGAAACCCACGTAATGATGGGGCAGCCTGGGGACCCTGGACAGACATGGCTGCCTGTAGTAGTGACTGTCTGTTGGTTGCAAGTAACAGAAAACAACCTGAGCTACCTTAAGCAGAAAGGGGACAGTATTAGAAGAATACAGAGGTATCTCAGGGAACTATGGAATTATAGAACAGCCAGGCCTCAGGAAGGGAAGAGTCAAGGAAAGTCCTGGGACTGCAGCGGCAGTTGATGGAGGTCCCGGCCCATAGCAATCCAGTGACTTGACGTGGCTCTCAGTTTCAATATTTCTTCAGGCTCAAGAGAGTGAGAGTAGGATATGCTAGGCTCAGATTATTCTTTGCAGTTGGCTTAATCAGCAATGGCTGAACATGGGGAGGGGAAGGGATTGGTGCAGCGGGAAGTTCACACAACAGAAACAGGAACCCTCTGTGGGCAGAGATGAGGGGCGGGGATGACACCAGATTAGACACCCACCCCCCCACCCCCCCCAGACCGATTTTACGTGGAGAGTCATTCTGCAGGGAAGTTGCTCACAGGCAGTATGGTATAGCAGTTGGGAGTTCAGGCTTTGGAGCTAGATTGCCTGACCTCAAAGCCCAGCTCGGCCACCTCCCAGGCAACTTACGTAAGTATCCTGTGTGTCTGTTTCTTCCCCTCTAGAGTGGGAATAGTAACAGTACTTACTACATGAAAGCGTTAGGATTCAATGAGTTAATAATACCAGCAAAGTGCTTAAAACAGTGCCTGGCACACAGTAAGCCCTTGATAAATTACTATTATTATCTGGCTTTTGAGGCATCATCATATTTATTGAAATTGTCAGATGGGTCCACCTCACTTTAAAAATACCCACTGGGGCGCTTTTTAACATGCAATTTTATGAAAGAAAGAGGAGAGCGATCAGATAAAGGCTCTGTTATGAAAACAAGCACGACAACTTATGTTTAACTTAGACATAAATACAGATGCAACAAATTAAAAAAATATATGGATACCAAAACATTAAGAAAAGAAGTAAAACAAAGAAAATAAAAAAGAAAAATACAGATGCAACACCAAAAGCACAGTCTATAAAAGAAAAAAAATTGATAAGCCAGACTTTATCAAAATTAAAAAAAATTGCTCTTCCAAAAGTGCCATTAAGAGAATGAACAGATAAGCCACAGACTAGGAGATAATATTTGTAAATCATATATCTGATGAAGGGCTTGTGTCCAGAAAAACAACCCTGCTTACAGTTCAATTAAAACTACCTAACTAAAAAATGGGCAGAAGATTTGAAAGACATTTCACCAAGAAGCTACCTAAGTGGCTAATAAACACAGGGAAAGATGTTTGACATCCTGGGTTTGGGAAACGCAAATTAAAAATCACAATGAGTTTCCACTATAAGCTCACTAGAATGCCTCTGATCCAAAAGACTGATTTATCAGGGCTTCTGGGTGACTCAGTCGGTTAAGCATCTGACTTTGGCTTAGATCGTGATCTCACACTCTGTGAGTTCGAGCCCTGTGTCGGGCTCTGTGCTGACAGCTCAGAGCCTGGAGCCTGCTTTGGATTCTGTGTCTCTTTCCCTCTCTCTCTCAAAAATAAGTAAGCATTAAAAATATTTAAAAAACCCCAGAAGACTGGTTTATCAAGTATGGAGGACACAGAACATATTCTTTGCTGGTGAGACTGTAAAATGGTGCATCCACTTTGGCAAATTGTTTGGCAATGTCTTAAACATAAATTTAGCCTATGACCCACCAATTCTTTTCCTAGGTATATACCTAAGAGAAATAAATAACATATGTTTACAGAAAGACTTGTATAAAAATGCTCATAGAACCATTGTTTACAATTACTAAAAAAAGGCAAAATTCAAATGACCATTAAACAAAACGTAGCATTATACAATGAAATACTAACCAGTCATAAAACCCCTCAGATTATTGCTATATGGACAACATAGGTGAACCTCAAAATCATCATGCAAAGTGGAGAAGACAGAAACAAGACTGTATCTTGCATGTTTCTGTTTATATGACGTTTCTGAAAATGGCAAATCTTTAAAGACAGAAAAGCAGAACAGTAATTACCTGGGCTAGGCATGGGAGTGGCCATTGACTGCAAGCAGCAATGACAGAAATGTTGACGGTGATAGAAATGTTCTAAAACTAGATTGCAGTAATGTTCGTACAATTGCACGAACTTATTAAAATCGTTGGAATGTATACTTGTTAGCAGGTGAATTTTATGGTATGTAAATTATACCTCAATAAAGCAGATTCTGTCCCATACTCACAAATCCTGACTGAGTTACCAGTAAAAACCATAGCTGACAATAATTAAGAAAGAAGAAATCTTTTAGTCCAACACTACTTGCAGAGCCTCTTTGGGTTTCATAATGTTTTATGCCCAGTCCCGTCCCATCTCCCCACTGATCCACTGCAGAGTGGTGACGTTTTATGATCAGGATTGAGAAATCGTGTAGAGACAATGGAGTCTAAGAGTACCCTGCCCTGAATCTTTTAGGTGGGGGTTCTTTATGAACTGTACTTAAAAAGCTCTAGCTATTCCCATTCCTATTTGCTATTCAAGCTTTCCTGGAGTGTAGGAAACCATCCTCCAAGGAAAATTCTCCAATGCTGATTTCTGTAGCTTGTTTGCTATTACCCAGGAATTTCTTTTCTTTCTCATCAATGTATCATAGTGCCCTGACCTTGACAGGAAGAAAACAACTTTCAGGTTGACTGCTACATCATAAAGCCTTCTCCTGTTACTAAAAAAAACTTCATTTGCTTGGTAGTTATTTCCTGTGTCAAACTATCAAATGTTTCTCCTGACTGCAGCCATCTGGGGGTTTGTTTTTTTCACACCAACATGTTAACATAAGCCACCCAGAGGGAACAGTATTCATTCATTTATCCATCCATCCATCCATCCATCCATCTTTCCATCTTTCCATTCTTCCACCCATCATCTGTACATTCAACAATGATTTCTTGAGTCCCAGTTAGGGACCATACACTGTACTAGATATTAGGGATGGAAAAATGAGTAAGAAAGTCATTGTCTCCACGCTCTCAGAGCTCAGAGTCTTTCTTGGATGACAGTACAAGACTGGCACTGAAGCCATGTTTTTTCCACTTTCCAGGTTTTCTTGGGCTGGTCTTTGCCTCTCTAGAGGCTGCACTGGTGGCATCTCAGGTGATCTGGTGTCTATGTTGTAGCTGTAATGGTGGGGGCAAGGAGCTCCTGGCTCCTGGGGAAGGTTTTGATCCACAGGCAGTGGTCACTTTGGTAGGCTCCAGAGGGACAGGCTTTGAAGCAGCTCTCTCCCTCCTTTTTTAAGATTTTACTTTTAAGTAATCTCTACACCCAACATGGGGCTCAAACCTATAACCGCAGAATCAAGAGTAATATCCTCTACCAACTGAGCCAGCCAAGCGCCCTGAAGCAGCCCCTTCTTCAATGGCAAGTGCAAAAGTTGTAAGGGTAGCCACAAGAACTTTGGTGGTGGTAGCTGCAGCTTTGCCATTGTCTCAGGTGACTCCAGCACGTCTGCAAATTAAATAGACGTCAGACGCAAGGAATGGGTCCTGTTGCCTGGGAGCATATCAGATCTGTAAGGTAGAGATGAGAATTCATTTGTTTCTCAAATATTTCGTATTTCTGGGAATACACGGTAAATCAAGGTTGCTTTCCAACTCTTGCAGTATTTTCAGCTCAGTGGTATGTGGTAGCTAGGCAATAATATTAGACAACATTGTTTTAAGAAAAGAGGAATTAAAAATAATGTGTCTAGTTGGGACTCTACAGAGAAAAAAAGACAGTAAGTAATCAGTCAATTGATAGCTAGAACCAAAAGGTAGAGTTTTACACTTTATTTTTTCTTTAAGTTTACTTATTTATTTTTGAGAGAAGACAGATTGAGAGAGAGAGAGAGAGTGAGAGAGAGAGAATGCCAAACAGGCTTGGCCCGATGCGGGGATTGAACTCACGAACCGTGAGATCATGACCTGAGCTGAAATCAAGCGTCGGATACTTAACCAACTGAGTCACCCAGGTGCCCCCACACTTTACTTTTGAACAAAGCAATAAAAAGTGTGTACAAATGGAGCAGCGCTTTCGACAACCTGAGTTAAAAACTCATAAGAACATTGTATTTGCTGGATAGTGTTTCTGTTGTAAACTGACCCTGCATATGATAAAGTTTGAAGCTTCTTGAGTCAGATATTTTGCAGAATGTCCTAGAGTCTGATCTACTTAACTGTATCAGTCACGTCCATCAGCTGCGGCAGTCCCCTTCCTCCTGCCTCTCTGGAGATTCCGACCATTAAAAACACTTCCTGTGAGGTCAGGGAAGACAGATAGATACATGGCAGACATGCCCATGCCCAGAGCACCAACTCTATTTTAGCCCTCTTCACCACTGAGTCCAGAAATGGCTTCAGCATCCCTATCAGCTCAGCATCCCAGGCTCCACTACCGATCAATTGGAATTAACACATGGCGATGAAACTTACCTGTCATCCTTGGGTTAGAGAATGAAAACAAGGGCGTTAACTTTATAAGGCTGTAGTGAGATGAAAATATATTTCTTGGCAAGAAAGAAGTTGCCTTGACCAAGAGTAAGAACTCTTTTTCAAAGTTAACCCCTGGTTCTGAAGAATCAGGGGAGAGAGAAAGAGAGAGAGACAGAGAGACAGAGAGACAGAGAAGACAAGAATGTCACCCTGAGGGGCAGCAGGTAGGGCCAGGGAGATAGCACAGAGAAGTGTAGGCGAGGAGAGAAGAGCCAAAAGTGGCTTATTTCACAATTCCCTGGGGTTGGGATGCTCCAGCTTGGTCTTTTCTTAGCACTATCCTGAGGAATTTGGTGGAGAATGACTCAGAGTGTGGGCCACTAGAAGTGACTCACCTGCCGCTCCCTGCATTACCTGGACTTGGAAGCCATCCACCAAATACTGGTTGGGGCAGCCCAGCCCCATCCACTCTGTGACAACTGACATTTTGCTTTGAGGCAAATCTGAGTAAATAGACTTGAACGTCCCTGTGCTGATCATTCCAGTGAAAATGGAGATAAAGCTTTTAGTGACCTCAAAGGCTGTGAGGTTTGTGGCTTTACAAAGAATGGCCTGAAGTCATGTGAGGGTGGCCAAGCAAGTCTGGGAACTTCCATTTCAAGTTGTCTGATACAATAACTTAGTGACGGGGATAATTTTACTGGCCCATTTAATAGAATGATAAAGACCACAAAGCCATCTCTGAGACTCTGGGCAAGTCTTGGTATTTCTCCATTTCCGTATCTATAAAGTAGGGTAATTCCTCCTGTAGAAAGAAAAAAATGATAGCAAAATATATTGAGTTTATACCGTCTGCAAGACACTGAGATCGGTCCTGGGGAGTAATAAAAGAGGAATAAGCATAGACAGCGCTCTCAAGGAATTCAAGACATAAGAAAGGAGAATACAGACATCTAGAACAATAACAACACAAGGCAGACAAGGAGATGGGTCTGAAGAGCAATGTAAGAATTGAAGTCTTGGAGGATGGCTCACTGACCACTTCTCGGCCATCTGACTTATTCTGGATGGAAAGGTGTTGGGCAAAGTCTGGTATAGATGTTTTTCATTTTTATTTTTGTTTTTGCTGGTGAAGAAATAAAAGGCTGATTCTATATGTTTTATTCTCTTCTGCATTATTCATGGAAGAAAAAAAAACAGTGAGCCATAAATAGTTTGAAATTAATATATATGAGGCTGTGCCTTATGTTTTAATATTATAAAGAGCTCAACTGTAATATATTAACACCGGGGAAGGTAAAACTTCCTTCCACGTAGACCAGAGGCTTGGGAGCTTGTTATGGTGCAGAATGAGGAACAAGACATAGGTCTGACGTCTTCAAAGCAAACTCCTGGTTCATGAGAAGGAAGCTGCCAGTGTCAAAGAAACTTGAACCTTTTGTTACCTTAAGACACTTTTACTCTTCTTTTGGCTCTGAGCTGAGAGAAGTGCTGAAGAATTTTGTAGCAACAAGCTAAAAATAAACTAATCTATGGCCCTCCTCCTTCTCTTTCTTTCAGCAGGAGGATTCTAACCCAATTAACAAACTGATTTAAATGAAAATAAAATTGTGATCAGTTTGGTTGCTTTCTCCTCCTCCCCGCTGTTGAATCCCACTGTAATTAGCATTTCAATTTTTTCATATCTAGCTTTAGTCAAGGAAACAAAATTGAGGATGTAGGCTGTGTAATTTGCTAGAACTTTTATTCATTCTTGCTTAATACACCCCCCATCCAACAGACTTTATGTTTCCACAATTTTACATACATTTTTTTCTAGAACATGAAGAATAGCCCCAAGAGAAGAGACCCATTAGCAAAAATTTTCTATCTACATCTCTTATCTGCCTCTAACATGGAGCAAACTATCATATGTGAAATATGCATGTTTAACCTCAAGTCACCTTAAATACATTGAAAACAAACTAAGTCAAATAGAAATGGGAAATTTTGTTACTGATATTTCATTCAAACTGCATTTCTAAATTAAGAGTTTCAAGCACACCATGGAGCCTAATTGTGATTGTACTATCATTTCTAATGCGTTAAAAGAGTTAAATAATTTATTGTAAACCACATAGTAACTTACATGAAAGAGAACCCAGAACTGGTGATTTCTAACCAGAAGGGGCACTTCTGCCCTACTACATATGATATCATGTCACATCACTTGTCTGTTGTCCATATCCCCAAGCTCATGGACTCTCTTCCCAATGATTACTTACTACTAAGTAAAACATTTTATTTCCAATGAAACTACTTTTCTCATTTGTAGGACTAGATTCATTCTCTTGTTATCAGAGCTACAGAATATATACCTGAATTTTTCTATACATAATAAATGTATGGACAATTGTGTTCTTGTCTCTGTAGGGTGTTTCATTTATTGTTATCTTTAAAGTACTTGATGGAAATTTACATTTCTTTATCTTTTTAATTTATTTTTGAAATATTTTCCTATTGACTTGGATGACTGTGGCTATATCCCTTTGCCTCAGCTTGAGGATTCCTTTCTTTCTTTCTTTCTTTCTTTCTTTCTTTCTTTCTTTCTTTCTTTCTTTCTTCTTTCTTTCTTTCTTTCTTCCTTCCTTCTTTTTTTCCTGTGTGGGATTTGTATGATTTGATTTAGAAATCAACTAACAAAAAATTAGAAATCTAATAAGGGTCTTAGATGTCTAAATATTTTCCTGTAAAGTGTGACTAATCTTGATTCATATTGTGTTCAAGCTCAAGGGTCAAGTTCAGACGAAACTATTTGGTATCAAACACAAAGACAATAGCAAAAGTCTACCAAATGTCAGAAGAACGTATCAGTGGGTGAGATGCCCTTTCTCTCTCTCTCTGTCTCTCTCTCTCTTTCTCTGTCACACGCACACACACACACATTGGTTCACTTGATAAATGGTTGGTAATTTTTTGTGGTGAATACTCTAGGGCGTGCTATTTAAAATAGACCTTAATTTAAAGCTGCTTTGCTTGAAGTAGGTCATTCTATACTTTCCAACAGTCAGATACAATATTCTCTATAAAATCTAGGACTTCTAAGGCTAGGAGTTAAATTCACTCCATCAAATAATGTGTTGACCAGTTCCTTACTATAAATCTCTTTAAATATTTACAGGGGTGAAAGAAACATATCTTTCCTGAGTTTCTCTTCTATGTCAGGCACCTTTCTTCAAGTCCGGGTCCTGAAGATAGACTTCTTTGATTGAAATCTGGGCCCTGCCACTCTCGACCTGCAGGACTTGGGCAAATTCTTTAATCTTGCTGTATCAGTTTTGTCATCTATCAAATGGGGATGACAGGACTCAGTTCATATATAGTTAAGAGGATTAATTAGATGGTACAACAAAATATTTATCACAGTACCTGGTCCTTAATCAGCAATTCCTTCTTGCTGTTGTAACTACCTTCACGTACATCAGCACCTTCTGTCCTTACTATTACTCTGGGAGGCAGGCATTACTGTATCTATTTCACAGATGAGCAACCTCATAACCAGTGAAGTTTAGTAATTGACCTCAAGTTACAGAGCTTTTCCTCAGCAGAGCTAGTATCGGAACTTCATCTAGTTAGTTCTAAAGCCTGTGTACTTCACTGCACTAAGTTCTCTGCATATAGATTATAAATCATTATAGGACATTTTCTACATGATTTTTGACTTTTGGCATGAGTCAGTCAATTTGCATTTATCAGTATTCCAACAACCAATTAATTCTGGTAATAGGCACACTTGTAGCCATTCTGCATTTTTATTTGATGAGAAAGACACTGATGATAAAAAGTCAATTTATAGGGAAATTTAGCTGAAGAAGAAGGAGGAGAAGGAGACAGGGGGATTGTGGGGGAGGAGGAAAAAAAAACCACACACACAAATTCCAAGGTGTATTTCAAATTTGGGACCAACTCAAACCAATCTCTTACCCCATTTACATTATGCAAAATTATTTTGGAGGCATCACGTTGTGGCTTGAAGAACACAGATTTTGGAATCTTATAGAGCCCAATTATGTGAATTCCAGCTCTGCTGACTTTGGGATCCTGAGCCTCAGGCTTCTTACCTCTAAAATAAGGTCAACAGTATGTACTTCACAGGTTTGTTAAGAAGATTAAATGAACCACTGTGTGGGAAATGCCTGGGACAGTGCCCAGGACAGATATAATGCTCGGTGAATGGCAGGATATCACAACATATATCTTCTATAAGAAATGTTTCAGGCTGCACAAGGTTCTAAAAAGTCTCCTTAATAATGTTAAAGGATGTTCAATATTAGTATAATCACAACACTGTGGAATTTTAGAGATGGATGGTAAATTAGAGAGCTTTCTAGTTCAATTACTTCATTTGATGGTTGAGGAAATTGAGACTCAAAGAGACTAAGGGAATTGCCCAAAATCACACAGCTAATTATAATCAGAGTTGGGACTAAAACCTGGCCTCTTAATTAATAGTTCTCCTAATATTTTTAAAGTCATGAGTCAATGATCATACCACTTGAGCAATAAAGTGTGAAATATAAGTATTTGTGAACAGAGTTTAGAATTCCAATCAAATAACACTTATAATGATGTTAGACATATATTTAATGATAGCCATAATAATTATTGTGCTGCACAATAACAAGGAAAAAACTATAGGTTCATTTTAATGTGTCATTGTAATTATTTTGTACAACCAAGCCAAGAAAGGGAAAAATGAAAAGAAGAGCAAGAAACTCCTCTGAGGGCCTCTTCGAAGGCTCTTGAGTCTGTTACTCAAGGGCCTTCATAGCTGTGTTTTTCTGCTGAAAGACAAGGGGCTGAGAAGTGGTTTTGAAAGGAGGGGAGACAAGAGGTTCCATTGAATTCTTCTCTGGGGAGGAGGGATAAGGGCTCACATCTTTCCCTGCTGATGGAGAAATCAGCTGGTATCTCCTTCTCTTTCTCCATCAGCTACTTGCTTGGATCTGGACATTTCAGCTACCCCAGAATCCAATTCGTAGTAAATAATGCCAGAGTCAACACCCAAAGCAGAGTGTTGGAATAGTTTTGCTTTTAGCAAAACTATGGCTTGTTTTCTATTCTCACTGCGTTCTGATTCCCAGCACTTTGTTGTCATTGCACAGATCCATTTGAGGGCCTCAAAGATCACCTTGGTCATGGAGCACTCCCCACCCCAGATGAGTGGGAAGGCTTGGCTGCATAATTACCCTGTGGTCATTGGAGAAAACTCTAGGTTTTCTAATTCCTTCTTACTCCCAAGAGGAGCGGGTGAGACCTCCCTTTTCCCACTCTTCTACTAGGACTCTCTCAAAGATGTGCTTGAGGAAAAGTCTTTCGGCTCAAAGACATTTTCTCTACGGTGCTCACATGGTTCCTATCAGACATTCATCTACAGGGTTCCCCAAAGCAGGATATCTTTCATTTACACTTGGGATTGTTGAGTTTGATCAGATTGCTTCTCTATTACTGAAACTGAGAGAAAGGGACTATTGAAGAGAGAGGAGAAGGGAGGGAGGGGAAGAATAGAGATACATTTTGAGTAGTGGGAGTTTTAGGGGAGAAGAAGCCTTTATTAGGGATCCTTGAGGGGGAATCTTTCATCAGCCTGATCGCAGGGATGAAAGGGAAATTGCGCCAAGAGATCCTGGAGGTGCAAATGCAGAGAAGGAGGTGAGGTTCTAAAGACAAGTTTCATGTGCACCACAAAATCCCCTGAGAACCTCCCCTTTCCTCACTTCTGTCTCTCTCCCTACTCTATCTCAAAAAAAAAAAAAAGATGATAATTTAAATCTGATGAAGTCCCTGATGCACCTTATTCCTGGGGACTGGCGGGGCAAGATGGGGAATTGCTTACTCAGGGATGATTCGTACAAAGACTTTGCAGAGACAAGCCCAGGACAGCCTTTGGGCAGTGGGTGAGTATATTTCTTAAAAAGTGTAAGAAGGTATTCTCTGCCTGGGTCTGGGTGCAGCTTGGCTGGCTCTGTCACCTAGTGACATTTCCCTCACACCTTGCTCCTCGGGTCTAACTGGTGCTTCTGCTCATGGATGTCTGCCTTCTTTATTCGGGTCGTGCAGTCAGTGTGTGTGTGTCTAAGAGGGGCACTGGGAGGGCCGAGGCTTGGACAAATCATTAAAACATTGGCACTTTGTTTTCTTGCTTCTAAATTGGAGACAATAATGACTTCTTCACAGGATTATTATGAGAAATAACGGTATTTTATGAAGATACTTGGTATATACTGGGCACTTAGTTAATGGTGACTGAGGCCATTGTTTAAATGGGTACAGTTCCTTCAGCCAGTGTGAGATAGTTCAGAATTTATGAGGTGGACATGGAAACTAGGACACTTCTCATGGTCTTGTCATAACTGGTTGGTGATTTATAGATGGTTCTGGATTAGTTTCTGTTCCCAGGGAATATAGGTGAGTTCAAAATGTTATTTCTAGACATTCAGGACAATGGGGTTCTATGGAATTTTTTTTCACTACTAACAAATGAATAAATCATTAGACTATTGAATATTTTCTTTTCTTTAAATTTTTATTTTTGAGAGAGAACAAGTATGGGAGAGGCAGAGAGAGAGGGGGACAGAGGATCCGAAGCGGGCTCTGCTCTGACAGCAGAGAGTCCGATGAGGGACTTGAACTCACAAACTGTGAGATCATCACCTGAGCCAAAGTCAGACACTCAACCAACTGAGCCACCCAGGTGCCCCTTGAATATTTTCTTCACAAACCCAGTTTAAGCACAGAAATAGCCGGCCTTTTCAGAGCTGGGCCAGTGGCTGCAGGACCAAAGGCAACCATGTTTCACGATAACAGTGAGCTCTTTGCTGGATGTTACCGAAAGAGAGTGAGCTATATTAGTACTATTAATATTGCATGGCCCCATTGCCTGAACCCAAAGATAATGGCACTGAGCGTGTAGCCATCATTGAACGTAGCCACATGGCCACGGAATTGTTGGTTTGGAATCCATTTCTAGGATATGCCCAAAGAAAGATGGTGGGACCCAGTCCTCATCTTTTTTAAGATAAGGCAGAAAGGGAAGTCCTTAGAGCAACAGCATCTTGAGGAAGGGTTCCTCATCCTTGCATGAATTCCAGGTTTACATCATACTATGTACTGATATATATCCAAACCAATATCAATGCCCATCCTAATAGCAAGAATCTATTACTCTAATACCAATACTAATTTCAATATTATTAAATGCCAATACCAGAACTTTTATTTCAATTTCTGATACAAACTATCGTCTCTTAAGTGTTAAGTATATATTAGACACTGTGCCAAGAACTGTGTAGGTAATATCACAATTAACCCTCACAAGAATTTTTTGATGATAAAATGTATATTGCTTAGTATATTCGAGGCACAGGTCTAGGTGTTTGCTTACTTACTTCTCACAACTGCCCAGACAGGTACAATTGTTACTCTGGTGAATAAGGAAATTGAAGATCAGAGAGGCTAAGTAACTTGCCCAAGCTCACACTGTTAAATATACAGCAGAGCAAAGATACAAAACAGTTTTCTCTGACTCTAGATCTGTAACTGTATGGTGAACCTGTGTGTTTAGAGTTGCCAAGATGCATTTATAAATTTTCTGTATGCTTTCTGCACTTATTAAGAACTTCCTAATCTAAAATGGGCTCCACAGAAGCACCTTTTTTGTTAAAGGTAATTTTACCCTCAAATTTTGCTCCCCTGAAAACTCTTTTTTTTAAATCAGAAATATTTTCTCTTGACTTTCTTTAACTCCACAGAACTGATTTGAATGTAGGCTTCAAAAATTGCTTCAACGCTGCATCATAGTCCATTTTTATGAACACTGAGGATGTCTTTTAAAATCTCCTACAGTTTAGGGGCGCCTGGGTGGCGCAGTCGGTTAAGCGTCCGACTTCAGCCAGGTCACGATCTCGCGGTCCGTGAGCTCGAGCCCCGTGTCAGGCTCTGGGCTGATGGCTCAGAGCCTGGAGCCTGTTTCCGATTCTGTGTCTCCCTCTCTCTCTGCCCCTCCCCCGTTCATGCTCTGTCTCTCTCTGTCCCAAAAAAAAATAAATAAACGTTGAAAAAAAAAAAGATAAAATCTCCTACAGTTTAAAAGAATTGCAAAACATATTCTTCATCATATTTTCCATGTGTATGTCTCTTTAATAGTAGACAAAGACACCAGAACTATTTCCTTAAATTGTTCTTGTCAAGCACCATTTTATCGTAGACATTTCTTTCGCTAAATTGGATTTTGGGGAGAGCTTGGAGCTTAATGTTTATGAGGAGTTTTCAGAGGAATTTGATTTTCATTATTTTTCTTAGTTTCGTATTTGGTTTTAGTGTTCAGAAGGATGTCCCAAATAAGGCCTTTGAGACTGAGGTCTTTTATTTGCAGTTTGACCAAAACAGAATCTGCACAGAATAAACACATAACCAATTTCCTGGGTCTCAGTCCTCCGATAGGAGATCCTCAAGGGGCTAACTGGTAGTTCATTTTTCCTATAATCCATGCATTGGCCCATAACTGCAATCCGATGTCATTTGTCACTGGCAGTGGAATTAACGTTTTACAACACCGGCCTTTCTGGATGACCGTGACTGGAGTCAGACATCCACGAATTACAGCTTTCACAAGTTTCTTGAACTGCAAAAGGTGCTAAAATCCAGGGCTAATCCGGTCAGGCATTAGTCATATCACAAACCAGACCTCTTCAGTGGTCTCTAGTGGAATGCAGAAATCACAAGGATTCTTTCATGGTTTAAAGTAGGGTTCTTGGGGTGCCTGGGTGACTCAGCTGATTAAGCCCCTGACTCTTGATTTCAGCTCAGGTCATGATCTCATGGTTTGTGAGATTGAGCCCTGTGTGGGGCTCTGCGTTGATGTTGCAGAACCTGTTTGGGATACTCTCTCTCCCTCTCTCTGCCTTTTCCCTGCTCACCCATGTGTACATGCATGCTGTCTCTCTCACTCTCTCAAAATAAATAAATAAACTTAAAAAATAATAAAGTAGGGTTCTTAACTTAGAATTCATAGACTCCCAAGACATCTGTGTTTGTGTATTTAACTTAATTTAATTTTTTAAGTTTAACATTTATTTATTTTTGAGAGACAGAGAGAGAGCATGATCAGGGGAGAGACAGAGGGAGAGGGAGACACAGAATCCAAAGCAGGCTCCAGGCTCTGAGCTGTCAGCGCGGAGCCTGACCCGGGGCTCGAACTCACAGACTGTGAGATCATGACCTGAGCTGAAGTTGGACGCTTAACTGATTGAACCACCTGATTAAGCACAGGTGCTTAAACTTTAAGCACCCCCTAAAGTTTAGGGGGCTTTAGAGCCCCCCTAAAGCATCTGTGTTTAGAATTGAGGGGTCCATGTACCTGATGGGAAAAAAATCCACATACTTATTTTCACTAATCTCTAGCTGAAATGTAGTATTTCCTTCCCTTAAGAATGTAGGCCACAAACCACAATAGTATTACATATTGCTAATACCTGTGATTCTGTTTCTAATAGAAATCACAGGTATTTTCCTTTTATATTACAGTTGCTCCTGATGTCACAAAATATCATTTATCCTCTTCTCAACTTTAAAGTCCTGGTAATTCTTAGACGTACTGTGACATCTTCAAATTTAATGCACAAAATTGGGTTCCTTAAAGAAGCACATATATTATGATATCAAATTCAGAAAATATGTTGATAATTATAAGGAGTGCATTTGTTGTGACGCGCACTGGGTGATGCATGGCATGGTTGATTCGCTATACTGTACATCTGAAACTAATATAACACTGTTTTTAACTATACTGGAATTAAAGAAGAAACAAGAAAACACCAAAATATGTTGCTAATGGTATTTCAATGTAATTGGCTTACCTACGTTGCTAAGTGCTCCTGTACCCAGATTGAGGGGGTACAGAATATGTAAAACACACTGACTCAGCTTAAGCCCTCATTCTTAAAGATGCATTCAGGAGAATCTAGCTTTTACTCTTCAAAATGTAATATAGATCTAACAGTATATCCAGATGTCAACTCTGTAACTTGGGACAGCTATTATCTTGAGATAATCACTCCATTCTCTGATTGCTCATTGGTGAAAGCATTTATTTAAAAGAACATAACCTTAAAATAGAAATAATTTGGGAAAATTATGTGTATCAGTTGGGATTAAGATCTGCTGCATATAATTGGAAACCCCAAATCACAGTAGCTTAAACAAGATAGATATTTATCCTCTCTCATCTAAAAACAAGTCCAGAGGTAAGAAGTCTAGGAGTAGTATATTCCTTTAAAGTCATTCATTGACCCAAGCTCCAATTTTTTTTTTTTTTTTGTTTTGCTACTTCAACCTTAGCATGTGACATCTAGTCTTATGATTCAACGTGGCTGATTTAGTTCTCATGATCACATCTACCTTTAAATGGCAGGAAGGATTTGGGGAGAAAGATGTTTGCCTGAGATCCCTGAATTTGAGGTGCCTGAAGACACTAAAGGGAAGGTGCCAGGGAAATGGTTGGAAATGTTGGCTCAGAGCTCAGAGGAAATGCCTGGTGGAAGGTACGGGACCAGGAGTCGACTGTGTGCAGAATGAAAGCCAAGGGTGTGCATGAGATGGCCCAGAAGAAGTGAATACCATTAGAAGAGGACCAAGAAGAGAATCTTGGAGACTTTAACAAAATTAAGGTTTTGTTTTGTTTTTTAAATACAGAAGGACAAAAAAGTTCTCCCAGCTGAGTTAGCTTCTTCTAAGCAGTCTTCTCAGTAAGTAAGCCATTTGACACTTCTGCTTATATTTCATTGACCAGAATTTAGTCACATGGCCCCATGTAGGTTTAAAGGAGACTGGGAAATGTAAACTCATAAGTAGATATATTGTTGCCTCCAATCAACCTGGGGTTCTACTTCTTTTTAAAAAATTTGTTTGTTTGGGTTTTTTGGGGTAATATTTATTTATTTTTGAGAGAGAGAAAAAGAGGGGGGGGGAGGGGCAGAGAAAGAGGGAGACACAAAATCTGAAAGAGGCTCCAGGCTCTGAGCCATTGGCACAGAGCCTGATGTGGGGCTGGAACCCACAAACTGTGAGATCATGACCTGAGCCAAAGTTGGATGCTTAACTGAGCCACCCAGGTGCCTGGGGTTCTACTTCTAAAGAAGACAAGGGAATGGATATTAGGTAGCAGCAATGGTCCCTATGACAGTATATAGACAGGGACTCAAGGATACACATGCTTCAGAGAAGAGCTCAAGGAAGAGCCCTGGACTAGCAGACAGATGCCCTGGGTCTTAGTCCTGCCTGCACTTTTTACCTACAACGCCTTAAACAAATTTCTTCGTTTCCTTGAAGGTTTAGTTCTTTCACTTTTAATGCTGATGTGACCATTGCTTTTTCTTTCTGCTTTCCTACTGTTGTTAACCGCAACTGAGGCAATGTATGTGAATGCGCGTTTACAACTATAAAAGCATTGCATAAATGCAAGGCAGGTTGTGCCCTCAGAATGCCTGGGAGTTGTAATCAGAGAAGGTTAGATTTAGCCGATCTCCCAATAAAATCACACCTAAAACCCTGAGCCAAGAAACAATCCCATCTTTATGTTGACTTCTCAACTCCTGATAATTCAATTTTCTAAGTTTAGATGGAAATTGAACTATTGTCTCATCAAGCCACTAAATGATGCCGGCTACATGTACTGTAATTGTGATATGGGCAAAGAAGCTAATTTTCAGTGATAGCATCATGTCTGATGAGCCATGTTTTAAGCAGAAGGCTTGGTCGCTGTTGAGCACGGAATCAATTCTAGCCAGTAGAAGCAGAATGGAATGTATGGCAGGATAAAAATGGCTTATAGAATTCTTGGGGACAGGGAGCTGAAGAAATAGGCTGAGCTTCCAGACAACTCCAAAGTCCCCATAGAATTGCCTGGCTTCTACTGCCATGATCAAGAAGCCATCGGTTAAGGCAGGAGTCTTTCTTGAGGTCCTGGGTCCACACTGCTGCAGCCTCAAGCAGATCCAACCTGATTCACACCAAAATGGTGCTTCACGCTATTTCTCATCCCACTTAACTCCATTCCAAAAACAGTTCCCTCATGATCTGACTGGTGGATCCCCGATTAACCCAGAACCCTAGTTTCAAGAGTCTAAGAAATACAGTTTTTGCCTGTAAAACCTCTGCTAGAAGTGCATTGGAATACATGTCATATGTGTCGATTGTCAACCCATAGTATTTGTCAGAATGGGTTTTATATGTACCTATGAAATGGAACTTACTATTTGAGGTCCCCAAACACTGGCTACCTATCTTAGAAATGAAATGACTTCAGTGCAACATAATATAATTAGAGTAGAAGGAATTCACTTAACTCAAGTGTGTATTCAATGAAGAGGCAGAAAACATAGGAAACATTCACATACATACATCTTTAGCACGTCATTCTTAAGTTAAAACATTTGTACTAGCATTAAACCTAAGTTAGGCATGTGGATGGTTCATTAAGAATATTCTTCACTCATAAATATAAATTTCTGTTTACTTGTATTGATTAGGATTGGAATAACTTACTCATTTGAATGTATTTACACATCATGATGAAACCACAATAATTAAAGTTCAAGATGTGCATAGAGATGATCTAATGAAATTTTATTGACTAAGAGAGTTCCCAATAATTATCTTTCTGCTTGAACAGCTTAGCCAATAAAACATAGGGCATTCAAGAATAAGAATGGACTAGAGTCATAGAAAAATGACCACAGTTTTTAATGAATCTAAAAATATTGTGAAAAAAATAGGTATTCATTAGAGTGAGAAAATAGTTTTGCTGTTGTAGGTCAGACCAGCTTCTGAGAAGGGCAGATTCTCAATTAGATAATGTAGAACTTCTGTAATAAAACCATGACCTGTCACTGAATGATGAATTGGAGAAATGAAGATAGTCAATGGATGAAAGAATTAGACTGAGCTTTTTTTTTTCTTTTTTGAAAGTTTATTTATTTATTTTGAGAGAGAGAGAGAGAACGCGAGAGCGCACATGTGAAAGTGGGGGAGGGACAGAGAGAGGAAAAGAGAGAATCTCAAGTAGGCTCCACACTGTCAGCATGGAGCCCAATTCCAGGCTCGATCTCATGAACCATGAGATCATGACTTGATCCGAAATCAAGAGTCAGATACTTAACCAACTGAGCTACCCAGGCACCTCTCCTTTTTTTTTTTTTAAGTTTACTTATTTATTTTGAGAGAGAGAGAGAGCATGAGCAGGGGAGGGGCAGAGAGGGAGAGAGAGAACCCCAAGCAGGTTCTAAGTTGTAAGTGCAGAGCCTACCAGTGGAGCTTGATCACACAAGTCTTTTGATCATGACTTGAGCTGAGACCAAGAGTCGATGATGGCTTAACCCCCTGAGCCACCCAGGCACCCCTACACTGACATTTCTAAAGACTGCTTAGGAGGGCTTGATGAGGAGGTAGGACAGAAGAGAAGTCTGGAGGGCAATGGAGCAATGAGAATATCCTTTTTTCTAAGCCTGTTTTGTTTTTCCCTAAGAGAGCAGTTCTCAAACTTTTTGGTCTCAAGTTCTTTTTAATTTTTTTTTTTTACATTTATTTATTTTTGAGAGACAGAGACAGACAGAGCACAAGTGGGGGAGGGGCAGAGATAGAAGGAGACACAGAATCCAAAGCAGGCTCCAGGCTCTGAATTGTCAACACAGAGCCCAATGTGGGACTCAAACTCACAAACTGTGAGATCATGACCTAAGCCGAAGCTGGACGCTTAACCGACTGAGCCACCCAGGCACCCCTCAAGTTCCTTTTAAAGTCTTAGAAATTATTGAGGCCACCAAAGAGCTTTTTGTTTACGTAAGCTATATCTGGTCAATATTTACCATATTCAAAATTAAAACTGAGAGATTTCAAACTATTTAAAATAACAATAATAACCCTATTACATGTTAGTATAAAGGTCAGTTACAATCTAAACCCTTATCAATGAACTTTTTGTACTCAGTTATATTAAAATCCATTGGTCTATCTTGTACTTTGAATGAATCTTTTATATGGTTTGATTTTGTAACATCATTCATCGGTCATTTGGAAAATATTAGTTCACTGAATAATGCAAATGTAGCAGAGTTGACACAACATATCATATATATCAAAAAATCACATTTGTTAATGTCATCATTGACATCATCAGAAAAGTCTTTGCGCATTGGGAAGCTGATTTTCACTTCCACGCTTCACATCCATAACTGATTTTCACTTTAACCTTGAATTCTATCAACGGCAACAAATACTGTTAGGTATTTTCCTTGAAGTGACAGGTTCGCTTCATTCATTTTTTTGAGAAAATGCCTGGTAAATACCCGGGTCAGAATCATCATGAATTTTCTGTCAGTTGCTCTTTTCTTTATTTACGTACTTTTTTTTTCCAGTTGTTCTTTTAAATAAAAATGGTGGTCCATGAAACAAAAAAGTGGCTTGTTCAGCCTTGAAACTCAAACAATTGTACAAGTGCTTTTTCTAGAGACACTCATTGTACTTTGGTGTACAAAAGCACTTTATGTGTATTTCCCAGTTTACCACATGAACTGTACCCAGAAATCTAGATGTAAGAAACTGCTTCATGAAGGACATTCTTAAGTGAAAGCAGCATTAATTTTTTGATGTGAATGCATGGTGGTGAAGAACACCATGACTGCTGGTACAATTACTGCCACTGCGTTGATTCGTGCTAAGGTGCTGAAAGTTTTGTTTAGTGTCATTGCAAATATCAATAGAGTGGAAAAGATAAATAATACCTTAGTGTTGTCATGGAAATAAATTTGATTTCATAGATTCCCCAAAATACTTCTGCACTGGTATTTTAATTGACGGTTCCTAGTTAGGTCCCATACTGGGATCTGTGGTAATCACCATTGACAGGGCCATTTGGGTTTGCATTGAGGAAGCCGCCATCTTGTGTTGGCCCCAGTGCATGAAATATTGAAAAAATCTTAGATTATCATTTGTGTATCATTAACATCAATCATGAATTGCTACCCAAGGAGCAGTGGTCCAAACAAAACTCATCATTTTGGAAAGATTTTGTTAGTGTTTCCAAGGTTCTGCCTTCGTCCTCTTCTAATGGTACCTACTTTTTTTGGGCCTTCTCATTCACACCCCGGCCTTCATGCTGTACACAGCTGACTTCTAGTCCTGTACTTCCCATCAGCTGGTTCTTCTGAGTTCTGAGTGAGCATTTCTGACCATTTCTCTGGCACTTTCCCTTGGGCATCTTCAAGTACCTCAAATCCAAAGTGCTCTGAAGTGAACATCTTTCTTCTCAAATCTATTGCCCCTTGTTTTTAGCTCCTCTCTTAGGTGCCTAAGCCAGAAACTTGCAAGTAAATCCTAGACTCTTCTTTTTCTCAGCTCTGTAACTAACCGATCCTTGGATCTTATTGACTGTATTTTCTGTCTTTGGAATCATCCTGCTAAGCTGCAGCTCCATTGTGAATCCCTGGATAATGCTTCTGGTGCCCTAACTGATCTCTCTGTTTTAGATTTCCCCTACTATAACCTATCTCTTCTTACAGGTAGTAATATTTTCTTTTCCTAAAGCCAAAAATGACTACGTAACTCTTCTGCTGAAAATCTTTCATTGGGCACCTTCAGGACAAAAGGAAAACTCACCATGGCATACAGGACCCTTTAGTATCTTGTTTTGTCTCCTTCCAGCCTTATTTTTCTGCCATGACCTCTGTGTTCCTAGTCACAACATTCTGGTTAAGTACTTCAAAATACTGTACTCTTTCCTACGTTGGTAGTTTTGCTCACGCGGGTCCTTTGCAAAGAAGTTCTTTCGCTTTCATTTGCCTGGCTGTGTCACACTTATTCTTCAGTATTCAGCAGACACATCCAGATCATTCAGTTTATGCCCTCCAGTATATTCCCACGACCCCTCGCACATATCTCCAGAATAGTGCTTGCTACACTATATAGTTATCATTGATTTTCTTGCCTGTCTCCTCTGGGACACATCTGTTAGTACAGAATTTGTCATGTAATGTTTATCTCTTTCCCTGGTACCTTTCAAGGTGTTGAGCACACAGAGAAATTAAAAAAAAAACTGAACTAATTAAATCTGGTAAAATAATTGTTTAAAAAAGAGTATAATTTTTACATCATATATTCTTAGAGGAGAGTTCTTTGTTTTTAATGTTTATTTATTTTTGAGAGACAGAGGGACAGAGTGCGAGCTGGGGAGGGGCAGAGAGAGAGGGAGACACAGAAGCTGAAGCAGGCTCCGGGCTCTGAACTGTCAGCACAGAGCCCGATGCAGGGCTCGAACTCGCAAACTGTGAGATCATGACCTGAGCTGAAGTCGGATGCTTAACGAACTGGGCCACCCAGGCACCCCAGAGGAGAGTTATCTATATGATTCTATATAAGCATGATTGAAGAATTGGCAGAATAATGCTACATATTTATACAGTTTTTTTTTTTTCTAAATTTGACTGGTTTTCAATTGATTTAATATACCTACTTCCTTTGTGGAAGCAACATCACGCAGTGGATAATAAGAGGTTCTTGATTTGAGATGGGGTCAGTAAGAAAATCACTTACCTTTGCACAAATATTCCCTCTTTCATGGGGATGTGCCAAAGCACTCCTGTGAAAAGTGATTTCCAGCTGCTTGAGGTAGGCTGGATACTGCAGGGTTTGGGTTGGGCAAATCTTACCATTAAGCTGAATCCTAGAGAGAGAGAGAGGGGAATCTAGAAGCTGAAGAGAGTTTTTTTTCTTTTGCATATTTGGGAGAGCTTGTTAAGTAGCATTCTCCTGGAGATCAAGGCACTCATGATTGCCACGAACCCAGCTTTGGATTGATTTTCATCCCAGACTTTCTGAATTATGACTGAACCGTAAGTGTCAAGAGGCAGAATTAGGAACCCCACCAGGGACCGGTTGATGTTGTGGCATCTTTGGGAAAGCTTCTTGGAGACTCATGAAATAAAGTAGGTATATGTCTTGAAACAGTCTCATTAGAAAATCTCATAATCCAATGTTTTCTCCTGTGAATTCTTAGAAACACACAAATTGTTTCTTGAATGTGAAGAGTCTCCAACATTTCACAGCTCGACGGTTAGAATTTACGTTAGCCAAGTTAGATTTATCTACTGCAGACTCTTACTCAAAATTAAAGGCCTTTCATGTGAAGCAGAGGAGGATTTGGTCTCCACATACAATCTTTCTGACTTATCACAGGGAGGGCCCTGGTTGTGTTGACTATGGAAATCTTTTGATATTTCAGAAAACTTCTTATCAAAATCTTTTCTTTGGCCTATCCTTCTTCCTTCCTCTCTCTTTAAAAAAAGTTCTTATTCAGGTTGGTCCTTCTTTTCTTTATGCTTAGGGTCACAAGATGACTGAAATGTGTTTTACTCACACCTTTATTTAGTTGAACACACTATCTTACTTAAAGCTACATCTTTTCCACAGCAAATGTTCAATTTTACTCCAGGATTTTGAAAACAACGTTCCTCTCATTTTCAAAATTAATAAAACTTACTCTTTCACCTTATGGTTTTCCATGCAATACTGTACGTTCATTTCTGTTTAGGTCTGGGTGTAGTTCCATACTCTACTTTCTCTACAGGAGAATCTCTAGTGTATATTCATTTTATCAGATGTGTTTCCTATGGTATTTCTGTGGTCGGTGTGATCGCTAAATGCAGAATAATGCTTCACCTGCCAGTACCTCTGTTAAATCATATTTCAACATCATTTTTGTGATTTTACCAAAATAGTTTTTACCTTACTCCCTAAACACAGATTTTGATTGCCGCATACATTTTGTTTTCTACGCTTACGCATCTAAATTTGTATAGTTTCTGTATATCGTGTGGTTTGTATAACTATCTGAAACAGTGGGATCATAGAATTGTATCCAACAATGTGTCAAATAGTGTCACAAGAGAGAAATGCATGGAACTAGAGTCTCCCTGCATTTTACTGGGGTTATTGATTTAACAGTAATCTCATTAACTGTGCTGCTTTCCACAGTGATCACAAACATTACCTCATATTGCTAAGCACAGAAATTCTCCTTTGGAAATTAGTACAGATAATTTTCCAAAAGGACACAGTCACTGCAAAGTATGCTTTAGCTAGAAGCTAACCAAATAAAAACTACAAATGAACCAATATAAAAGAAAAAGAAAAGCATTTGCACAATAAGTCTTATGATGCACTTAGAGAAGAGCTGTATGACATCTCCTTTTGCTGTTATAACAGTATACTATTTGGTTGACCAGCTGGCCGGCCAGCCAGCCCCTAAAGACTTCATATCCTGTTTTCCAATTATAGGACTACAAATTAATACATCTCCAGTGTTGAGCAATGACATTTCGGATCATTTAACTAACTCCTTTGCACGAGTTACCTTCCTTTATCACCACCATAAAAAGGAGACTGACGGCAGCATGTATAGTCACTGAGACGTGTGGCCTAATAAGCTGATGAGTCATGAACTCAATTCTTTCCTGTTGCCCAGCATTTCTAGCAAAGCTGAAAGGTTGACAAAAAAAAAAAATAAAATAAAATAAACCATATATTTTGTAAACAAAGAAATGTGATAGGTTAACCCTGACAATATTAAAGCTAGGATGAGAAATCACTTGTTCACCTTATTTCACAATCAAGAACCACTGCCTAATAATGAGGGTCAAATTTATGTAATCAGGTAGATTCATGACGTGCATTCACTGGCAAATACACTGAAAATTATCTGGAGCCATAAAAATTTGTGAAATTTTTTTCCTTAAAAAATTGCTGGGGCATCTGGGCAGCTCAGCTGATTAATGTCCGACTTCAGCTCAGGTCATGATCTCATGGTTGGGTTCGTGAATTCAAGCCCTGTATCCGGCTGGGAAGTTATGTTGGAGGGAATAGAACAAATTGATCACGTAAGTGATCAAGTATATGAGGACATATAAGGGTTTCACATAGACCCTGCAAAGTCCAATTTGATAGTTATTTGATTGGACTTTTACCTACTTCTGAAAAGCGTCTTCAGAATTCAAGAGCAGTCTGAAGAGTATGAGAACAGTGAGACTAAGTGTCCCAGAAGCTGGCGAGGAAGTGACCGTGGCTCTGTGGTTTCTTTCAGTATCTCATGGAGCTCTAACCTGGCAGCTTCACATAAGGGTTCAAAGTTACCAACGTGTGGGTGACTTAGAGCAGTCAAACCTGTCCAAGTTTATGTCTGATCTATCCCATCCATCCTGTGACATAGGATGGGTTTTTTTTTTTTTTTTAAATCTAGGATTTTCCTTCTCCTTCTCTCAAAGCGCCATGCAAATATTTATTGATCTCCCCAACATCTGACAGAAAGAATACCCCCCAAAATTTAAACATAAATAAATAGGGCGCCTGGGTGACTCAGTCAGTTGAGCGTCTGACTTCGGCTCAGGTCATGATCTCACAGTTCTTGAGTTCTAGCCCTGCGCAGGGCTTGGTGCTGACAGCTCAGAGCCTGGAGCCTGCTTCAGATTCTGTGTCTCCCTCTCTCTCTCTCTGCCCCTCCCCTGCTCATGCTCTGTCCCCATTTCTATCTCTCTCAAAAATAAATAAACATTAAAAAAAATGGAAAAAAGAGCTTTTCACCTTTTCATTTTCCAAGCACTGACTAGGACACACCTACATATTTTACTCTCCCTTGTTTAGCTTGGGGATACCGGCGTTCAGCAAAGTGTTGAGGCAGTTAGTGTTTGGGCCCCAAACAGTGTTTGTATTCTCAAGCTTAACACTGGGGAAGCTATTTTCCTTCTCATAAACTGCTTTTATCAAACATCCAAATGGTAAATTGTAAGAGGTGATATTCACCCTCCCGGCAATCCCAGTGCACGATAAAAAGCGAACGTTTATGTTTGAATTGGGGGCAATATCCTCATCCAAAGAAAGGCATTTTTGGGTAGTGGCATTCACGTTATCAAGGACAAAGGAGAGTTATTCCACTGTCTTCAATTATAGCACAAAGAAACTCTACTTGTGCATAAAATGGGTGTTGCTTTGGGTCCAAATGTTAAAATAAATCATTTAAAGATGCAAAAAATTGGAAGGTAGGCAAGTAAGTGCGGATATAGTTGCATAGAACTGGGTTGGAAAGGCTTGGTTTCAGTTTGTTGAAATAGGGAAAAGATTGAAAGAAAATTTGCCACTTTTTGCAATCACAGACAAGCTTTGTTCTTTTTTGCTCTATCTTTTTGCATTCGACCTTGAATGATTACAAGAATGGCTACAAAGCTTCTAAAAATTAAAGCTCATTTCACTACAAAGGAAGTTTTCTGCAGTAGCTTTAATGTCGAACTTGAACTAGATTCCAGACTGCAGACTGTGATTAACTTTCTTGGTGGTTTTATGTAAGTGAATTAATTTTGTTCCTCAATTTCTCTTCCAATTGTAGATATTTTCAATCTGTGGGTATAGTATGGAAGTAGAGACTGCTAATAAAAACTATTCCAAAATGTTTTCATAAAATTTTACTCGTTATAAAATATGATAATTAATATCACTGTGCATACTATATTGACATCGCTAAAGCATGCTTTCTCTTTTGTGTTTTTACACAGCTACCATTTGTTAACCAAAGTAAAATTATTTAGATTACCTAGGCAACCCTAAGCGATTGTAGGAATTATGTGCTAGTCAAACTATCACTGTGGTGGGGAGTTTAGACACTATTTTCAGCCCTGGTTGTGTATCGCCAGATATGTAGCTGAAAAATGTGTACATGCACCATTTTGTCAATAAGAACAAAATGTATAGGTAACAGCGCGGGCTGAGTGTGACATAAATGTGAGTGACATTTAGCTCTGGGAAGGTATGTTGGAGAGAACAGAAGAAATTGATCACGTAAGTGATCAAGTATATGAGGACATATAAGGGTTTCACATAGACCCTGCAAAGTCCAATTTGATAGTTATTTGATTGGACTTTTACCTACTTCTGAAAAGCGTCTTCAGAATTCAAGAGCAGTCTGAAGAGTATGAGAACAGTGAGACTAAGTGTCCCAGAAGCTGGCGAGGAAGTGACCGTGGCTCTGTGGTTTCTTTCAGTATCTCATGGAGCTCTAACCTGGCAGCTTCACATAAGGGTTCAAAGTTACCAACGTGTGGGTGACTTAGAGCAGTCAAACCTGTCCAAGTTTATGTCTGATCTATCCCATCCATCCTGTGACATAGGATGTGTTTTTTTTTTTTTTTAAATCTAGGATTTTCCTTCTCCTTCTCTCAAAGCGCCATGCAAATATTTATTGATCTCCCCAACATCTGACAGAAAGGGTACCCCAAAAGATGTATTTTATAAATTGCTAGTGAGTAGACAGGTGCGCTGGAAAGGAAGTGCGTGGTTCCTTGTATAGTAAGTCCTCAGTTCTGAGTGTCTTATGCTGCTGTCGATGTGATAACACAGGCCTTAGTGTGACAGCAGAGAGAGCCTGATTTCCCAGTCAGGGAGGTCTGGGTCTGCATTTCAGACCAACAACCCCTTAACTAACCCTGTGGCATCAGACACGTTAACCACAGTTTCTTCGTGTGTAAAAAAGGCATAGCAACACTAGTTTGTTGTAAACATTAAACATGCTGTATGCAAAGTGTCGGGTGCTCAACAAACTCTCAACACTTAATAAAAGTTATAATAATTCTTTTATCTTTAATTTTATCTCTAATGTCACACGAAGAGAAAATGCCCACAAATTCTGGCCTGGGGCATTTGCTGTTTTCAGTAGACTTTCTCAGCTGCGTTCGGATCACAGCCTTAAGTCAACTTGTTAAAAAGCCCTATGACAAGACATGACCATGAAAAAACTCTCCTTGTGTCTGGGATGTACTTGTTCGTCTGTGGCCAAGCTCTTAGCCAGATCTGCTTTTGCAAGATTTCTTTGAAAGTCCTGAAAGAAAGAATTCATTCAGTGTTTTTCACTTGGTCACTTACATTTCATGTATTTCAGGAGTGAGCAGCATCTGGGATTAACATCTATTTATTTATACGGTTTAGTTTTCTTTAAAAGCCAACTGATGACTCCCGCTGGCACTCTTCTGATGTGACTTGGTCTAGCCTGCCCGCTGATACCCCTGGGACCAGCCACTCCCTTTCACTGCTTTCTCTGGGGAAGCTGGCCCAGCTGGCCTCTGCTGGGCTCCCTGGGGTCAGGCCACCGTCGGGTGCTCTCCTGCTCTCTCTGGCTTGTCCCTTCCGCCCGGCTCACTCCAGCTGCTTCCCATTCACTTCCTGGCTTCATAGCTTGGAGGGCTTGGGAATTCTTCCCTAGCGAGGCAGTGATCCACATTCTCCACAGCTGGCAGCTTTCCTGCCAAATGTGAGTCTTCCTCTTGTAGCATCCGCACCTGTCTGCAGCTGAATCGCTTCTGGATGTGTCCACGGCAGACAGGGCTCAGAGTGCGCAGAACAAAGATGTGAGCCGAATTCCTGCCCTGGGCTGCAGGGGAGGCCACCAACTGCACACTTCATTCAGGGACGTGGAAATCGCCCCCTGCCCTGCTCCCACCCCCAGCCTGAGGGGGAGCACGCGCTGAGCAGATTTCCACTGTTCCTGTTCTGCCCACTCCCATTTCCCCAAATGAGAGCACTAGGAAGATCAGCAGAGCATGGAATCAACTAACCAGGGTTAAATCATGGAAAACCCCAGAGGTTCAGACAGGAAATAGGGGCCAAGAGTAGTTTCAGATAGTTGACAAAAAACCGGATTGGCTGCACATTCACCCCTGTGGATAAGTGGGCCTGGCCACTGCCTGATAGGATTGTTGTCCCTCTGTAGGTGTCCTCCGATGGCTTTACACAGCGCCTAAAGTGCTAGTTCCTAGCCCAACTTCCTCTTTCCAGTAAAAGCAGGGTGTGGTGCAGCATTTTCCAGAGTGTTCTGTGGAACAATAATCCCCTGAGATGCTCCTTGAGGAAAGGTTTCCATGGTTGAATAACATTGTGCAACATCGTGCGCTGCAGCTTGCTCGAGAAGATTCGCGGAGCACATTTGTGTATTAGAGGCTCTCAGAAGTTCTGCTTTACCCAGAGGCTCGGAAAGTTACTGGACCACAGAATGCTTCTTTCAACTAACACCTAATAACAACCAGTAAAATTAATGTGCAATGGACATACTGTTCCTTAAACCGGCCAAGACACACCCGCCTCAGGACCTTTGTCCTTGCTGTTCCCTCTGCCCGGAAAGCTGTTTCTGTGGGTATTCACATAACTAATCCCCCACTCTGTTCAGGTCTCTGCTTAAGAGATGTCCTTCAGGGGGTGCCTGGGTGGCCCAGTCGGTTAAACGTCCAGCTTCAGCTCAGGTCATGATCTTACAGTTCATGAGTTCAAGCCCCGCATCGGGCTCTCTGCTGTCAGCAAGGAGCCTGCTTTGGATCCTCTTTCCCGCTCTCTCTCTGCCCCTCCCCCACTTACATGCTCTGTCTCAAAAATAAATTCACATAAAAAAAAAGAGATGTCTTTCAGGACTATCCTATCTAAAGGAGCCTCTTCTTTCCCCCATCCATCTTTCTATTTATCCTCTTATCCCGCTTTATTACTTTTACTTAGCACTTACAACTCTCTGACATTGCAAATCATTTGTGTTATTGTATAAAAAGTTATTTATTTTCAATAAGTCCATCGTAACTAAAACGGAAGGTCCATGAGGCAGAGACATTGCCTTGCTCTCTGATTTATGTTCAGCTCTTCTCTTTATGTTCAGCATTCCTTCTCTTTTCTCTTGATGCGACCTTGAGCAAATCCCTTCATCGCTTAGACCTTTGATTTTTTTTAACATAAAACAAGGAGAAATAATACCCATCCTTCCTCTGCTATAGAAACATAAGGAGGCACAAATGAGAGCTTGGCTATGATGTTGCTTTGTAAACGGTCAGGGGCTGCTGAGCCCCTTCAGGCTGCTATAACAAAAATACCACGGACTGGAGGACTTATAAAAACATCAGAAATTTATCTCTCACGGTTTTGGAAGCTGGGAAGTCCAAGATCAGGGCACCGACAGATCCTGGGTCTGGGGAGAGTCGCTTCCTGGTTCACTGATGGCTTTTTGCCATGTCCTCACATAACAGAAGTGTAGATGGCACATCTTTGGGGTCCCTTCTACAAGGGCACTGATCTCGTTCATGAAGGCTCCACCCTTAAGACCTAATCCCTTCCCATGGCCCCCACCTCCAAATACCATTCCACGGGGGTTAGGATTCAACATATGAATTTTGGAGGGACACATACATTCACACCATAGCAGAGGCTTAGCACATGCAGGTTGTCGTTATCAAAGACGAAATGCAGAAAAGGAAAGGGAAGTAAACCCCATGGTGGAGATTCTCTGGGAATGTGAGGATAGGTCCACTCTCTAGGGAGGGACAGAGTAGGACAAATGCAGAAGAGGTAGTATGATTTAGGGGGGAAAGACCCCCGAATATAGTCCAAATTGCAGGGAACTGGAGGAATCCTTAAGAAGGTGGAAAGAAAGATGAACGAGTAGAGGCTGGTGAGCATTACTGCGCCTCTGACACTTAGTTGTTTTTTTTTTTTTTTAAACAGTTTATTTAATCGGCATGAAAGCTCTACGGGGTAAGCGTTGTCTTGGTTTTATTCGTGAGGACACTCAGGCCGGGGAAGTTTCAGTACTGTACCCAAGGTCATGTAGGTAGTGAGAGCCCGGATCTCAATGCTGATCTGAGGCTGTGTGAGGATACAGTCTTGGCTCCCACAGAGCCTGACAGGGTCGCTCCTCGCTCTGTTGGGACGTGGCCCCGTGAGAGCGAGGGCAAGGTTAACTAGGGAACACCTGTTAGCCTCTTCCTCCACATACACCTGCAAACACTGTGGAGACATCGGACCACCCACAGGAGGCAAGGGAAGGAAAAGGAAGGTAGGAAGTTGTTAAGATGTAGCACCAGTTCTGACTTCGTTGTGGCAGAAACGTGCATCTGTGCAGTAAAGGAAACTGTTGGGGCTGGGGAGCATGGAGACTACTGCGAGCCTTGTTTACTTGTGTTATTTTCTGTTGCTAGGGCTGATTTCTTCTCATATCATGTTTCTCTTTATTTTTAAGTCATGTGTTGATATTACTGTTTGCATTAACTAGTTATCTGTTTATCTCCATCTGAGTCAAACTAAAAACCATAAATGACTTCGGTAACAAATCTGGAAATTCAATCAATTGAACGAGATCTAATTTTCTTCTCTGCGTTACCAATGTTTGCCTGATGAGGATTTAAATCAACTTTGAAAAACCTTAATTTATTTGGGTGTTAAATTCAATCAAGGCAGCCCACCAATCCAACTGTTAGACTGACTGTATATAAGTCACTTGGACTGAAGATACTGGGAATTTTGCCCGTAAAATAGGGGACCATGGTGAGAAATCAAATCTTGACAAGCTTAGAATATAGGATAGTTGAACAGTCTGGGATAAAATGAGCAAGATGAATGTGATTTCTAGCTCATAGAACTCACTTTCCTTATAAAAGTCTGGAGGGAAGTTTTGGCTACATGTATGAAGTGGTAAATCTAAGCAATGATCAGGATAATTCAGCCCTAAAACCCTTTTCTCAAATTGATAAATGATGTCGAGAGGCGAGAAAGGGGATGGGGCAATGTTTTTCTCTCACGTTTTCTTTGAATAATGCTTTCAGTTTTCTCAGTTCACGTGAAAGGACACTGTGTGTGTGTGTGTGTGTGTGTGTGTGTGTGTGCTGAATGTATGTGTGAGAGGAAGACAGAGAGCATTCCAAGCTTTTCAAAGTTTCCCTCCTAGCTCTCTCTACTCGTCTGCACCCTGCTGTCTGTCAGGCCCTGTGAACCTCTCTGTTCTAGTCTGATGGTGCCGGGCACAGTGCAGTGAATGACTAGGGAGGGAAATGCTGACAGCAGACTCAGCGTTTGAATCTTGGCCTCACCACCTTCTTCTGGCCTTAGCACGTTTTTTTCTAACCTCTCTGTCTCGGTTTCTTCATTTGCAAACAAAGATAGTAACAGTCCTTACATCTTAAGGTTGTGTTGAAATAAATTTCTAGGCCCAAGATGGAGCCGCTCCTGCCCAAGGTGCCACATCAGGAAACAGAAGCTTAGACAACTTTTGTGTCCCTGTGAATGGCTGTGCTTGACCAGAAACAGTATATTCAGTCAGCCAGCTCCAAATGTAGAGCCAGCTCTGGGCCTTCTCACCCCAAACAAGGTGGACTGTGGGGACCAAGACAATCAGATATTTTCTATTTTTCTCTTTCTTGTTCTTTATTCTTTATCTCATAGAAGTTTCTTGCCCTCCGCCCCATTTTGCAGGCCCAAAAGGAGACTGTCCACGGCATGTTAAATAATTTGTTTCACCTAAATGGTCTTTACTCATTTTTCTAAACAGTTTCATGAAGATTCTATAAGACAATGCATGTGGAGCATCTGGTAACATGGTAAACACTCAGTAAATACCTGTCAGGTCATTTTTACTATGAACACGCTCTCCATTCTCCGTGAGGATATATGACTTTCTTGAGGAAAATAATTATTTTACTCATCTTGTGATCCTCATGATACCTTGTATATAGTAGGTGCATAATAACTGTCTACCTAAGGGAACAGAATCCACATTTTAACAATACTCAGTGTGTTTCAATTGGCCCTTGGGCTTCTAGAAAATACGCCTGTTGGGATCAGCACCCTCACCTTGCAGGTGTTGTCAGGAGGCAGGTTGAGGGTTTGAATGCTTCACCGCTCTAAAAATAAACTCGCAGTATATTTCTCAATATCCTAGCTGCCTAAACGTCATTTTATTTTTTGAACATGCATTAGTTAGGTTGGAACCTACTGTTCTGTGGTCTTTCCCAGGGGCCTGATTGTTACGGAGCTGGTAGGGGCCCCGGGTACATGGAGAATTACGGTTGTGGAAACCAGACGACTGAAGTTTTCTGCACAGCTTTGCTGAGAAAATAGTCATTTCTGTTTCCTCCCCATTACATTCTTGCACTTGCTTTTACGTGAGGTGGTCAAACAGAGGCAGAGGGAACATTGATTAGGGGAGCCATCTCTATTATTATTAAGACCTTTCAAAGTCCTGTTGGGCATTTGCTAAGGAGAACTGCTTTAGAAACAGTATAATCACTCACTGTCCACGTGGGGCAAACAAATCTGTGGTTCTGCAGAGATCAGTTAGGTCCCGCAGATCAAGCTAATGAACAGCATTTCATTGCAGAGGGATGACAAAAATGGACTCTTACTAAGAAGCACTGTGAGGGGGGATCCTGGGTGGCTCAGTCTGTTAAGCGTGAACTTTGGCTCAGGTCATGATCTCCAGGTTCATAGGTTCCAGCCCCATGTTGGGCTTTCTGCTGTTAGCACAGAGCCTGCTTTGAATCCTCTGTCTCCTTCTCTCTCTGACCCTCCCCCGCTGTTCTCTCTCTCTTTCTCCCTCTCTGTCTCTCTCGTTCCCTCAAAATAAATAAACTTAAAAAAAAAAAGCAAGGTGAGGATAAAGCGTGATTAAAGTGAGTCGGAAGTTACCAAGCAGGGGTCAAGAAAGGATGGGGGTGTGGGCTTGATCATGGAAATACCGGCCCAGATGAATTAATTCTATGGGCGTTTGTTTATAATAATTGTGCTTAAATGTTTGAGTAATAACCACACCCCCAAATTATGTGAAAATTATGCTCCTTTCAATTGCATAAAACAGTTTACATGCCCATTATCAGCTGAGCCAAGGAAAACGTAATGATGTAAAAGCTAAGATCGTCATGAAACGTTTCCGTAAAAAAAATGACTTTGGTTTTTCCTTGTTTGCTTGTCAATTTCAAAGGAATCACATTTCATTATATCATATAAATAAAGTATCCCAGAGGCACTAGCCCTTACTATTTCAGTAAGCTACCCTCTATTTGGAAATTTTCTGTGGCTTTCAGATAAATGCATTTCCTTCAGAAAAGCAATCCTCACAAAGGAACCTAAGTAGATAGAGTAGAGGCTGTTTCTAATGACACTCAGGAATTCTTGATGTTCTCCTGTGTGTGGCGATCCCTCCCTTATGAGAGGAGGATCAGAAGATGCAAAACCCTATGGTGTACGGAGCAACTTAAAAGAAATATGTCAAAAGCTCATTTTGCGCGGTCCCACTTTGCAGCAGAATCCGATCCCATAGAAAGTGAAAAGGCCTGCTCTTCTGTGCTTGTAACTTGTCTTTGGAAGCCAGCCTTGACAAACCTCACAGATCAACACCCTCCCCCCCTCCCCCTGAGCAAATGTGGAAAACCACTTGTTAGTTCCTCCCCTCTAAACACTCCTCCCTGTGGCTCCACTTTTTAAAACTCTTTTATTTTTGGTAGAAGTGAGGCTCACCAAGATCTAAAATAACACGAAACCTCCTGAGGTCTATTCCAGCACGAAGTGGGCCCAATATGAGAACTGGTGCATCATGTGTTTTAAGGCAGAGGAACGCTATTTTTTTTTAACACCAGAATTTCTCTCAGAAAGGGGTCTGCTTTCGCTTTGAAAAATACCCTGATAAGAGCGGGGAGAGGAGAAGAGAGCCCGGGAGGGGCTGGGGTGTGGGCGGAATGTTTCTGAGACAAAGGGAGCAAATGGGCAGGGACTTCCCAGCCGAGCGCAAGGGCTGCAGCCAATGGGAGGGCGGAAGTGGCTTGCATCTGTCCTGACGCTTTCTCTCCTCCCTCCCGCGCGAGAATCTTAGCTGAAATTAACGAACTGGTTACACATTCAGTGTTAAGTCTTATTATTATTATTATTGTTATTTTTGTAAACGCGTAAGAGCTGGGCGTGTATCCAGATCAGCAGAGTAGGTCAGAGTGAACTTGTGTGGACCCAAGGAGAGAAAAACCTCTGAGAATAAGTATTTAGGGATTTTTAAAGAAATTGTGGCGAGGCCTCTAGACACAGATCTAGATAGGTTTACTGAAATCTTTGAGGGGGTTACGAGGGGAGTAAGGGAGCCTTTTATGGTGTCTTGGTCACACCAGCTTCTTTACGTGCAGAGTCACTACTTTGTGATACTGTCTTCATTGGTGGGAGGCTGCTGTGTGTCTTAAGCTACTTCATGGGCAGGCACTTGGAAACAGGATTCTATAAACACCGGGCGTTATAGTTGATTCTGCCGTCTTTGAACTGGCTAGACTTCAAAATGATGTTAATTTAAGAGGCTGGCTGATGGAAAATAAAGATTCTTTCATAGAATAACAAAGCACTGTAAGATCCTAGTCTTACAATTGATAAATATCCAACACCACCAGTTTTTCCAACAGCAATTCAAATCCTTAAAATCAGGGCCAGATAAGTTGGATACCTAATATTCCCATTACCCCAGGTTGTTAAGGTACAGGTGAAGAGGGGTCAATATATTTGACCCTCTGCCTATGTTCATCATATCTGTGCTAGGATCAAACCTAGAGTACCACTGTGTACATCAGAAACAAAAACACATTTGACAGTGTTTCACAGGGTATCTCAGAATTTGGGGGGCATACTAATTAGTGGCACATCACCTGAAGAAACGATTCAATCTCATCAGATACTTCCTCCGACTGGAATGCTCTGATCCAGAGTTTCAGATTGCATCACTTCCTGAGAGATGCCTTCCCTGACCACCCCTTACAAAGTACCCCTCTCCCCCGCCCCCCAATATCACTCTGGCTTTTCTTCACAACACTTATTACCATCTGAAACAATCCATTCATTTTTTTTTTTTTTAACCTGGTTTTGGTCTGTCTGCCAACTATTCCAATATGAAGACCATGAAAGCAAGGAATTGACACTCTTGTTCATTGTTTCTCAAGCTCTAGGATGATGTCTGGCATCTTAGCAGAGCTCAGTAAATATTTGTTGAATCATCTGATGAATTTCACTCAGCCTTTAATCTGTACAGATTATCAAAATCCTCATAGGCCACTACAAATATAGTGTGGTTATTATTATAAAGGAAATACATACCGAAGGATTCTTTAGCTGGTGTTTTGATCTAATTCCTTTTTATTATCATCCTAATCTTGGATCATGTAAATGATGATCACATTATACCCATCAGGATACTTTGCAAGAAAAAAATTCAGAATTATAGCAGTAATTTGGCAGTAACTTCCCAGTGCAATTGGGAACTGATGCACTGAAAGTGAATCTAAAGATTCAATTAAATGATATAACAGTAGGGTTCAGTTTTCATATGGAGGGATGTTTTGATGTTCAATTTTAGCTTTAGGTTAATAGCATTGTTAGATTACATTCTTGGGTCATTAAAAGGATGAGTTCCCTTTTTTTTTTAATATAAGAAAACATGCAGTGGTGGAAGCTAGATAGCAATACCTATTGATAAGATTTTTAATATTACTTTTGATTTCAAATTTATTCAAAAATATAATTATGACTAGGGGATGTATAAATGTCTTCAAAATGAGAACAAATAACAAGAATGTTCTTTAGCTCTATATTATGGATAATTAAAAAAAGACAATTCAGGGTATATAAATGCACTGTTTTGAGAGAATGGAACTATTTTTCTCCTTTGTACCTTATTGCTTTGATTTTTTTTTTTTTTGGAGGATCTTATTTATCATAAGTTGCCATAGGAGCCTTGTTTTATGATGTAACTAGACTTGTTAAACATAAAATTATTAATTTTATTCTATGTATATTATTTTCTCCATCCTCATATGAGAATAACAACAGAAGCACTGCTGAATTAACCTGAGTGCAGAAAAGAAAGTTCCAGAGAATTTTTCAAAATTTCATTTCCAGAATTGATGGGTGTGTATGCACTACTGGTAGAGTAAAGAAAGAAGTATTTTCAGGTGTTTACGTATGCAAAAATTGCTTTGGCTTTACCTCCAAAAAGCATTTTATCTATTTTTTGCATAACAAATTACCACAAAATTTAGTGGCTTGAAGCAACAATAGGCATTTATCTCTCACAATTTCTGGGAGGAATTAGGGAGAAGCTAAGGTTCTGCTGGGGAGTCTTTCATGAAGTTGCAGTCAAGATGTTGCCCAGGTTGCAGAAAGCTTGACTGGGGCTAGAGAGTCTGCTTCCAAGATGGCGGACTCCCATGGCTGGGGAATACGTGCTGCTTGTTGACAGGAAACCTTGTTTTCTCATAATGTATACTTCTCCATAGGATTGCTTGAGTGTCTTTACAACATGATGGGTGAATTCTCCTGGAGCAAATGATTCAAGTAAGCAATGTGGAAGTTGCTATGTTTTCTGTGACCTAACCTCAGAAGTCACACTATCACTTCCATCATGTTCTACTAGTCACACAAACTGACCTTCATACAATGTGGGAAGTGACTGACTACGTGAGGGCATAAATACCAGAAGATAAGAATCATTGGGATCATCTTGGATGCTAAGGATAACAGTGAGAAATCACAAGGTTATTTTAAAATCTACCACTGTTATGAATTTTGAATTGATTACCAATGTTCACTAAAAACTGCTCTGAAAATTATGGAGTGGTGGTGCAGAAATGGAAATAGCATTTAACAAGAAGGCTTGATAAGTGTATAAATAACATTTCCCCCCCTATATTATGAATAGTGCATATCATCACATTGGATAAAGCAAATAAGTAAATACTGTCAAATCTGCTTCATAAGATCATAAACCTTTTGGTGGGAAATGAGATCAGATAATTGAAAAGAAAAAGAAAACGGAGAAGGGAAAGATTGGAAAACAAGGATCTACAGAAAGAAAAAAAGTAGTGGCAAAACAAAAGAGAAGGGAAAGGGGATAACAGGGATGAGAAAAGAAACAGGAGAGATAATAACATAAGATATAGAAGACAAAGATATGGAAATAAGAAGCAAAAGGAGTGTAGGAAAAAGAGATGATTTGCACAACAGAGAGAAGAAGGGAGAAAAGATCATGAGAACAGGAGAGAGTTTAAAAAGAAAAAAAAAAGTAGAGATGAGCCTCTTCATTCCTTTCCTCTACCTGTGTTTAGATCCTCCACCACCTCACAACAGGACCAGGGACTTGCAGCCTCTGACTTGGTTTGCTCCCTGTGTTTCCGAGCTCTTCTGGGAAGGACCTGGTTTTCAGCTTGTTGTCCAGACTGGATTGGCTAAGCGCTTCTGGAGAGAAGAGTTGAATGAATATTTTATTTAATATCCAACTTGTTCTTCTTAAGCACACACTATCTTGCTGGATAACATTTTCCAAAAGTATTGAAAAATGTAATTTATCTGGAAAAAAAGCAGACTTAAGCAAATAATTTTCTGGGAGATTTTGGTTCTGTAAAAAGCTATACCATTCTTCTTTTGGTTCCCTTTGTGTTTCTGCAGATTAATATAGTTCACTTTTTTTTTCATTTTGGGTTTTTGATTTGGGGTTTACTTTAGTTCAGTTTCCTGATTCAGTTCATGTTTCTGTGATTAAAGTAAAATGGTGGTTAAAAAAGTATTCAAATGGCTGGTTTCCTTAGCTAAGACTTTTTTTTTTTTTTAAACAAGACTACATAATTTGTCTTTCAATAATGTTTAACTTACAGATTTAAGGGAAATTTGGATAAGCAATTTTCATATATTGAAATATAAGATGAGCACACTGATATCTGCTTTTTTCATACATTCTAGTGTACTTTCTCACGTACAAGTTAACTCACGAAGGTAAAGGCTTATACACGAATTCAAAGTGTGGGGTTTTTTCCTCTACCTTTTCCATTTCACTGATTTTTGTTTGTTTGTTTGTTTTGCTTGAGTCTGTGTTTGTAGGTGAATATAAGTGAGCTGAGGACAGTTAATTAACAAGCATTTATTGGATAGCCATTATGTACATAATGAATAAAAAAATGTACAGCATCTGGGGTGAAAAAAGAGAGAAAACAAGATATAGTCATGGTTCCTGGGAAACAGAATGTAAATAGGTAGAAACAAAGTGAGTGAGAAGAAACACAAAATGATATAAGAAGTGTGCAATAATTTAGAACATATTAAATGTGGGGTGCCTGGGTGGCTCAGTCGGTTAAGCGTCCGATTTCGGCTCAGGTCATGATCTCACAGTTCGTGGTTTTGAGTCCCACGTGGGGCTCTGTGCTGACAGCTCAGAGCCTGGAGTCTGCTTCAGATTCTGTGTCTGTCTCTCTGCCCCTCCCCCACTCACGCTCTGTCTCTCTCTCTCTCAAAAATAAACATTAAAAACAAAAACAAAAAACAACAAAAACCCCAGAAACAAAGAAAAAGAACATATTAAATGTGTCACCAATAGGAGAATACAGAGTGAATGATCCAAGCAGAACTGGGCCAGTCTTAGAAAACTGCCTTCAGTTGGTGAATGTTGAACCAAAATTTGAAATTGGGTTTAGACGAGGATTCATGGAGAGGAGTGAGATTGATTTCTTTGGGGTTGTGCGAAGTATGGGTGCCGGGGTGAGTACAAGGGGATTCCCAGTAAAGGTGAACACATATCTCTAGTGACTTGGGAAAGGTTTTAAAGAAGTGAATCTGGAAAGATAAATTTAAATGCACAATCTGTGACCCAAATTTTTTCAACGAATCCTTTCAAAATGTTACAGAAGGCTTGTTGTTTGAGAAGAACTGTGTATTTGTTCTGTATGAAACAGCTTGAAATGATGATAATGGATAGCAGAGCTTAAATATATGATAAGTAGCAAATGTATACATATTTATTATCATATACTTAACAAATGAGTGTAAAATATGAATGTCTTATTTCTCTAAGCTGAAAAGTAATTGAAATAACATGGACACTTTCGGATGATATGTATTTCTCAGATGTGCAGATGTACATATAAAAGGCTGCTGTGATGAGTTCTTGACTAGGAGTCTGTAGACTGGATTTCAGATCTCCGCTTTATTTATTAATACTTCTGTAACTTGGATAAGTTGCTTAAATATGTTGAAAGTCAATGTTACAGTGTTCTGTGAGGATCAAATTAGATAATGTATGTGAAATTACCTGGCATATGGTAGGCACTCAATGTGTTTTTATTTCTTTACTGTTTTCTTTAAGAAGCAATGGGTCTTTTCGGAGAAAGTTGCTTACAGCTTTCCCAACCCTTGCAGGGTGGGAACATAGATGAATGTGGAACATGCTTTGATTCATATTTTAAGTAAAGGGTGAAGCATGTCTTTTATATTTTTAATGGAAGGAGTCAGGAAACTCTATACCTCTAAACTTCAGCCAGTTTTCTGGAAATGGGTCTGGGTGAAAATAGACCCACTCGTAGCCAATCAAAAGGACTGGCCTTTATTGCACAGAGCAAACATTTACAAAAGTAGTTTTTTGCCTCCTCATTGAGCTTAATTTATTGCAGAAAATTTGGAAAATCCAGAATGTAAAGAGCATCTGTAATCTCATTAGTTACAGAGAACCATTGGCGTATTTCCTTCAATTTCTTTTATACAACATAAACCTCAATTGGAATCAACTGTATGTATCTTTTGTAGCCTGATTTTTTTCATCTTACGCTGTATAGAAAGCATATTCTTAGGTCACTACACAGAAGATTTTTCTGAAAACATACTTTTGCATGGTTATGTAGTATAACCTACAGTATGGTTCTACCGATAATTTATCTAATTATTCCCTATTTTTAAGGCTGTTTAGGATATCTACCATAATACATATCACTGCAATGATTATCAGTATACCTAAATCTCTGATTATTTCTTTGAAATAGATTTCAAGAAATGGAATTATTACATCACAAAGTATAAACACCTTTAAGCCTCTTAACTCACAATGAGCATCGTCCTATGGAAAGGTTGTACCAATTTTATGCTCCTCTTACCAGTGTGTGACACTCAGCATTTCCCAGAACCCTTGCTGCAGAGCATTTCTACAAAGACTTCCTTCACAAGTGGTTGCCATGTCCATCTGTGCTGATTAATTTCTGGAAACCTTTGTTAATGGTTTTTTATTAACAATCATTGCCATTGTACCCGAGGCTTTTCATTTCTTCTTTATCTTCATTATAACCTACATGTTTCCTTTTACAGTGTTTTCTGAAAAACAGCAAAGCAGTACACGTGCTAATAAAACTAAAATCGAGATTTAATTTCTTAGATAAATTCGAGGCAGGCTGACAAACTCAGACTTGTGGGAAGACTGGATGGATGGTTGCCTGGCAAATACTTCATGAGTCATTGTTTTTAAAACCTCCAGAGCCAGGAAGAAAGGGCTGATTAGCTGGGATGAGTTATCATATTCCCATTTCATATATTTCTGGAAATAGTACAGTTTTGTGAATGTGTTAAATGATCCCAAATTAATACAAGATGATAGAAGCAAAAGATGAGCTGATTTAGGCAAATGTGGCCCCATGACCTAGTCATGAACTTTTCTCAAGTGGGGGGAACAGTCCTTTTCCAGCAGTCCCTTAGGCATTTCTATTTATATGTGTACATGTCTGCTCCCTCACTGGCTGGTAGAGTTCCCTGAGATGGAGAATAAGTGTTTTCATCTTTATTTTACGGCTCAGACTAAAGAATATTAGCCATAATAGAATCATGTAGATGAACAATTCCCTGGTGGCTGGCTAGAAAAGGAATTTTTGAGCATAGTAGTAATGAAAGAAATCTCAAAGGACATTATTAAAATATTTGAATATATAAAAATTTAAAATGTCTCCACACTACTCCCTGCTCCATAAATGCCTAAGCTCATAAATGAACTTAAATGTCAAAACAAGTAGGGGAAAATATTTTTAGTAAAATTGACAGCAAGGGATTTAATGCCTTTAATATATAAAGAACTCATAAACATCAATAAGAAAAAATATTAAGAGCACAATAGTTAAATGGGTAAAGGACATAAATACGTAAAAAAGAAAAGAAAGAAAAGAAAATAGAAATGACTAATAAATATTAAAAATGCCCAACTTCACTTTTTTTTCCAAAAAAATTTTTTATTGTGGTAAAATACACATAACATAAAATTTACCATCTTAACCATTTTTAAGTGTATAGTTCAGTGTCCAGCTTCACTTTTAATTGAAGAAATACAGAATAAAAAAATCAGATATCGTTTTTGATCATTAGATAAAAGATTCTTTTTCAGTCTTAAGAATGATAAGCCTGGCAAAGGCAGAATGAATAGCAATGTATTTTGGTGCAACCTATCTGGAAAGCGATTTGGGAATATGTATCAAAAACTTTAAAGATGTTCATACTCTTTGACGTAAGAATCCCAATTTTAGAAATCTATCTGAAGGAAACAATCTGAAATGTGAGTAAAAGCGTTTATAGTACATAATGCTACTTACCTTGACAAAAATAGTAGAAAAATTTAAAAGTGCAATAGTAAGATTTAATCAAATAAATTTCGGTATAGCCAGACAATAGATTATTTACACATCATTTAAAATGTCAATGGAATTTTTTTTAAAACATGGAAAATGCTTGTAGTTTGAAGTGAAAAGTATAAAATACTCATTTATGCATGCAGGCATATCTGCATAGAAAAATTACTAGAAAGAAATATACCAGCCTATCAGCAAGAACTACTTCTGGATAGTAGAATTCCATGTAACTTCGTTTCCATCTCCTTCATATGTATTTTTGAGCTTTTCACAACAAAAATGTACTACAAGTAGAAAGCCAGTTGTTAAAGAAAAGCAAGGAATGAGCAACACGTGGAAGAAGGTTCTTTTTAATTCAGGAGACGTTTGAAAGCTATATGCTGTGGAGAAGAGTGGAGAGGGACAGGTTAAAGGTCTAAGAAGAGGCTTTACTGTGGGTGAGGTCCTGGGGCACAGGGTTGGAGGAGACCTGGGGAGGAACCTCCTCTACCAAGGACTGAAGGAGAAGGATGCAGACAGGTTAGTCACCGGCAATAAGGAGGTGGAGAGATTCTTGCTTGATGACTATGACTTTCCCTGAAGGAGAAAACAAGTGAGATTCTCTGCTGGGCATCTTTGGTGAAGCTTGAGAAAAGTGAGCAGATTTCAAATTGCCACTGAGCACAAAGGAAGGACCTCACGTGTTATTTATCCTCAAAACCTGCTCGTATTCTTATCTTCTGATCAGTGATTGGCATCAATGATCCAAGACAGAAACCTGGAAATCATCCTACCCATTCCTATTGATTAATAAAGTTCTCATAGTTCAATCCCCTAATTATCTCTCGAACCAATCTTCTCTCCACCTCCTCTCCATCTTCTTGCTTGATCTATTGCAGATTCTAAACTGGTCTCTCTAGGCTCCTTTGTATCCCCATCTTTCAAAAATCCAATTAGGGATGTTGTCATACTTCCATTTAAAATACTTCCTGGTCTTCAATTGCCTTTAGGATAAAATCCAAATTCTGTTCCAGGATATACAGGGCACTTTGACCTGGTTCTTGTACCTTTTCAACTTTATTTTTTTCCCCATCACTTGTCTGTCCATCCATCCATCTATGTGTCCATCTATTCCATTCCATTCCAATCCATCCATCCTTCTATTCGCAAGTGCCAACAGCATGCTGGAAACCATGTAGGCTAAGTGCTAGGGAAGCAATACAAAGAAGTCTAGACATGGTGTCTGCACAAGAGCAACTTACAGTCTGGGGAGGTAAATAGACATAAATATGTGTGACACATGTTATACTTATCACAATATGCTAAGGATGCAGTGAAGGCACAAGGGAATGACTGTCAGGTCTCTGAGGCAGGGATTGGCAGGGAGATGGAATCAGAAAAAGTTTCACAGAGGATAAGACCCTTGAACAGAATCTTGACAGGTAAGTAGATTTTTGGTTCCTCCCTTTCTCCTCCACCTTCTCCTCCTCCTTCTTTTGTGAAAATGGAGAAAGGTGCTTCAGGTAGAGGCATTAATATGAACAAAGACATGGAAGTATGACACAGTTAGTGGCATTGGTGGACCTGCATGTTTGGTATCTCTGTAGCACGGAGTGCAAGACCCTGTGTGTGTGGGGGGGGGGGGGAGGCAAGCAGTGGAGGAGGATGTGTAGTAAGAAAAAGAGACTGGAGAAGAAGGAGGCAGAGGTCAGATGGTGGAGTTCTAGGCTCTGTCCTGAGGCAATGGAAAATAATTGACAGGGTTTAGATGGAAGGGTAACAAAATTAGATTTGGGATTTTAAAAGATCTGATTGGCTATAATGTGGACAATGGATTGGAGGGGTGTAAGATACTGGAGGCAGTGAGGCCTTTTTGAGGTTGCTATTTAGAAGGGAGATGATGAAGGTCTCAGGGCTGAACTAAGGAAAGAAAGTGGAATGTTTCAGAAATGCTAAGGAGGTATTATGTTCTCTAGCAATGCTTCTCCAACTCTGAGTTCCTGAACTGGTGGCGGTCTGTGTACTGTTTGTTACCAGTCTTCTGGGAGAGAAATACAGAAAGTGACAGTAAGCATGTAGAAATTTTTGTGGCAGGTTAAAGGAGTAATTTTGTATCTGTTAAATGTAATAATGAAAAAATTGGACTTGTATTTTGTAGATCTTTGCTTTTTATTTCATTTGTCTGCTAATTAATTTTTATTGTATTTTATAAAAGTATTGGGCCCATATATGGGCAAGCGATACAAAGTGGACCTCATCACGGTTGGTTGAGAGGTACTCATCTGCAGGACTTGGTAACTGAGTGAATGTGGGAATAGGTGGAAGGAGGGCAATAAGATGACTCTCGTGTTCTGACAACTGGATGTGATAGTTATAGAAAGTTAAAGAAGTGCCATTTTGGGGGAAAGAGGGTAAACCCCCACTTCCCTATTATTTTGGGTTACAGTGATATTTTTAAAAATGCATTTGGGGAAACATAATCTTTCATGCATCTTGGGTTTTGCATGCACTTTTTCTCTATCAATAACATTCCTTACTCCCTTCTTCACTTGACTAATTTAAAGACAAATGTTTCAGAAGCATTTTCGTATCATCAGCATCGGGCTAAATGCCCAACTCATTCATTATTTCATTTAATCTTCACAATAGCCCTGTGAAGGAGGGATCTCATTTTGTAGATGAGAAAACAGGTTTGGAGAGGCTACGTAACTTGCTCAAGGTCACCCAGCTGGTAAACTGGTAGAGCTGGGCTAAGAACTCAAGAAATCCAATTCAAGAACACATATGCATATTGTCTAGTCAAGACTCAGTGTAACTGTTGCTTCTTCTAGGAAGCCTTCCCTGCTGTCTTTACTTATGGGTACATCTTCTGCATTTCCACAAGACACATGCACGCATCTGTCTCCATCCTGGCACTTGTCATGCTCAATTAGAAGCTTTCATTCATTTGTTGTTGTTTCCCTTTCTTTCCTAAACTGGGCACTACTTGAGGGAAGGAAGGATTCCTTACATCTCTGATTACTCAATCCACAGCCTAGCGGCCAGTATTAAGTAGGAGCTTGGTAAATGTCTGTTGAATAAATGGAGGTGTGAGAAAACGTGGTATTTTATTGGGGGATGTTTGAGGAGGACCGAAAATAGAGAGTATGGGCTAAATGTAAACAAGTAAACTGGGGCAGATCATGAAGATTGCTATATTTTGGGTTTAGGAATTTGCAAACAGCAGTCACAGAATCCTTTATCCTTTTCACCTCCATAGATACCATACTTTTCAATGTTGTAGCTCTGTACTGGGGACACTAATCAGTGATGTGTCAGTACATGTTTAACAGCTACCTCCTCCCTCCCTTTCCCTACAAAAATCCCTGATTTGTTGTGCTTTTTGATTTCCATGGTGTACATGCTCCTGTAATGGCCAATTTCAAGCTACCAATGTGATGCTAGTCAACATGAAAGTGGGAAGAGATTCACAGTTTTGATGCCAAGATAAAATATTCCACCACACGGTTACAATAGACACAAAGCACCTCAATACCACAGCTAATAGTAAAATGTAGTGAATTAGGAAGGGAGGAGTTTGGAGAGTTTATTACCTGTTTTTAATACGTCTTTAATGATACCTTTATATAATTGAATTTTTAATAGCGGCCGTGTTTAACCTCTGGCTTACAAAATTCCTTGAGTTTTAACAGTTGGCTCTCATGAGCTGATGTGAGGTGACACCACTGTCACTAATCTCTTTATCTATAGATTCATTCAAGCCCAATTCGTGGGCCTAATTTTATTCCTAAGGAGGTCCCTATAAGAGGTTCTGGGTCAGTAGCTTTTTGAGGTAGTATTAGCTCCCTTGTAATCTGCTCTAATCTTTGTGATCCGGTTCCTGAGTACCCGAGTTTTGACCTTGTTTTGCAACAAGCAACATGCCCTACAGATACCACCATCCTTGTAGAGACTGCTTCTTGTCCCGAATGCTAGTTTCCCTCTGATGCCTTCTCCAGGTAGAGTTGATCAAGGTGTACAAGTTACATGTGGACTGCTTGCTTGGACTGTCACTTGCTACATTTTATTCTATTGCTTACCTGCCCCACTACTGCTTAAATACGTGCCCTGGTTTGCAAGGAAGTTTGGACTTGCTTTGAATTCTAGTACATGGTTCTTCTATCCTGCTCATCCTCTTAGTTTTGGATCTACCTTTGGGCTCAAGATTCTGTATTCCTTTGGCTTCAGTAACTGACACGTGGCCTTACTCCATGATCTGATTACAGGGATGTCTGGCTTCCTGACTTTGGCCTAGCCAACCACAGCTCAAATTCAAATGCTGATAAATAGCAACATGAGAAAATGAGCTAATTGAAGGAGGTCTTACAATTTTGTTGTTATCAATATCTGTCAATAGTTGCCAAAACCCTGGTTGCCTTACTTGCAAACAGTTCCTGGAGAGTCAAGACCCTGGGAATTTTTGAAGAGTGCTTAAGTTAACATAATGGAGCCAAGGAAACAATCAAAAGGCAGCTCTCCACCAGCTATCAATTCCAAGAAGGTTCAGAGGAGATTGAGTGAACATGTGGGTCTTTTACAGATTGAGTTTCTCCTTGCTATAGCCCATAGGAAAGGCATATGGGATAAATCTAGACTAAGCACTAGACGTTTTTGAAATAAAAGACACTATACTCATGCATAGTCTTATACTTATTTGCTATTTGAACCTAATAAAATCAAGGCTCTTCATTAAGAAGGGGTTTGGTATTTCTCTTAATGTTCAATAGATATTAACACTGGTAACCTAATATTGATACAGAACTAATTTTAATAGATTTCAGTCTTAAATACCATTGAATGATCTGGGGATCGACTTGAGAAAAACCACAAGGAGAAAAGCATGTTAAAAATTTCAGCTGGTTCTCTCAGTGGGAATAAACACCTTTAGTTGGTAGTTTAGGACTCATGCTGTTGGTCAGAGGTGAAGAACTGCCCCTGTGCCTCAGGCTTCATTGATGCTTTGCACCTGCTTAGGGGTAGCTGGGGCAGTTCCCAGTCTAGGAAAAGGTCTCCGAGCTTATCACTGAACAAAATAAATCCTTACTAATTCCAAAAGTGTTTGGTTTTTCCACACTCTAGGAGAGTAGCTGTGTTTAATGACATAGTAAAAATCTGCCCTGGAACAGGAAGTTGGTTTTCTGGAGAATATTTTCATTCTCAGACTTTTTCCATAGAAAGAGAATTACCTTACATCTTTTCCCGGATAAGGTAGGGTTAGAAACAAATATTCCAAGAAATACATCAACAACAGAGTGAATTTGGAGAGCTTGGTGTCTTACCTTTTCATCAAAGAAAGTGATGCCAAGCAGGCCAGGCTTCATGGGCATGTGGCCCATGAAGTTGCATAGAGTCCTGTGCTGAGAAAGGCTCCAACTTAGCCTAACACTGCTGCCATTTTGGATTTCTATATTTCTGAACAAGGCCCCCCGCATTTTCATTTTTCACTGGGCCCTGCAAGTGAGGTAGCTGGTCCTATTGACAAAAGAGGTGGAATTAGGCTTTCAAAGAGGATTTTTTTTTTTTTCTGCAAGGGTTCCCCAGGATAACACTGAAAACATGCCTTGAAAAAAAGAATGATAATTTTTATTTATCCAGCTAGGCAAGACTTCACTGAGAATGCCACAAATGGTGTTATAAACATCCAAGTGTGTCTAACAGCCTACATTTATATACCACATCGCCTCATCCTTCATTCCCCATTTTGCAGTTCAGGATACGAGACACGGATAGGATAAGAAAATCATCAACGGTCCTTTCTACTAAATGGAGTAATGACATTGGTGTTAAAAGATGCTTCATAGTATCTCTGGTTATTCTAGTTATTACTCTTGAATTCAGAGAAAACTAATGAGCTAGGGCCCTTCGTAGGCCTAAGCCAATGTGCATTTGGAAGATAATAGTGAATTGCACTATAGAACAAAATACATTCTCTCCTTTGGAACATCAACTACTGACAATTTTATTAAGGGGAAAGTACTAAATACAACACAGTTTAGTGTCTCATAACTGACATTCGATTTTGACTCAAACATTTTTAACTACACTACTGAGCTTATGTGTTAGAGGCAACACTTTCATCCTTAGAAATTTATCCTATACTTTATTCCTTCCAGGGAATTGAAGATTTGGCTTATACTTGTTGGATACATTATGTGATCCTATAAAGCCATTTTCAAATTACCTCGACTTTATTTTCAAAAATCTTTGTAGGTACCAAGGGCGCCTGGGTGGCTCAGTTGATTGGGTGTCCACCTTCGGGTCAGGTCATGATCTGGTGGTTTGTGGGTTCGAGCCCCACATCAGGCTCTGTGCTGACAGCTTGGAGCCTGGAGCCTGCTTCGGATTCTGTGTCTCCCCCTCTCTCTGCCCTTCCCATGCTCATGCTCTGTCTCCTGTGTCTCTCAATAATAAGTAAAGGTCAAAAAAAATAAAAAAAAATCTTTGTAGGTATCAGACCATATTGGTTCGAGGATGGGCTCTATCATCTCATTTTCTGGTCTTTAGGTTTGCATCTATACTAAAGATAATAAAAACAGACACCTCCCATAGTTGCCACAAGAGTAGGAAGTACCCAGCACTTTTTAGAACATAGTTTAGAACATAGTTAGAACTCTGTATATATGAATAATTATTTCATTTATGAAAACTCGTACAGAATAGTACAGTAGGTGGATCTTGGGGGTATAACATCTCTAAGCTTCAGTTTCTTCAGCATAAAATAAAGTTAATAACAACCATCTCACAGGGTGTTATAAGGATTAAATAGGATAATGTGTAAGAAGTGCTTAGCACAGGGCCTGGCATATCATCCTAAGTCTTACTAAGTAGTATCTTCTATTATTCTATTTGAATTTTCTCTCTGTAATGTAGGTCTAGGTAATTTTCCAGTGAAATTTGGGACACGGTATAAACTACTTTATTTTTAATAATATTTTTCATCTTTTTCTTCTCCATAGGTTGCATTCTGTTAGGAGAAGGAGGTAAATGTTGGCTTTCACTATACAGTAATACTTTTCTGTATGAATTATGCATTTTAAAAATAAACTCTGGAAAGATATGTTGGTCTTTTTCCAGTGATCCTTTTATAAAGGGCTATTAAAATAACACATAAAAGAAATAACATTCATTCATTATTAATACCTTGTAGCAGTGATTACATCAGCTCAGTCTGGCCATCGATCGGTCCTCAAAGCCCTCAATTCACCCGGAGCTCAAGGAGCAGACAACAGAGGGAAACCAAACAGCACATCTTCTCCCATGTCCTCCAGAACCTGTTCCATCAGTGAGGGCCTCCTTCTCCTGCCCCTTCAGCCCTTCTTCTCCATTGGTTCCTTTTCCTCTACCCCCCGGTGTGGTCAGGCCTTCTTAAACAAGAAACAAAATAATTTTTCTCTCAAACTTGTTCTTCCCTTGAAGTACCTTGCCCTTTTCTTTGATTGCTAAACTTATGATAAAAATGGTCTTTACTTCCTTAACATCTGTCACTTTTCACTCTCTTCTTTCACCCCTATGACTTTCTGGAAACAGTTACCTTGAAAACGTTAAGAACTTCCTAATCATCAAGGCTTTTGACCCTTTCTTTGTCTTCATTCTTCTTGACCTGTTTGAAACATGTGATACTGTTGAAATTTTGACCATCTCTTAGAGTCTGGGACACTGTTCATACTTTTCTGGACATTTGTGTCTTGGTTTATTCATAGGAAACAGCAATGATGCCAACTTTGCAGAATGTTGTGAGGATAACATGAGGTGTTATTGTTAACATGTACAGCAGTCAGTAGGTTTCACTTGACAATCTCATTTACCCCCAGGATTCTAAGTCTTATACTACATAGATGACTCCTATATCTATATTTGTGTTTTGATCTTTCTCTAGATATTCATTCTTCCTTTTTAACCTCTATTTTTACCTATAATAATAACATCCTGGGTGATTAGAGCTGGGAGAGTTCTTAGAGAGACTATTCTCAACTTACAGTGGAAGAAATAGTGTGCAGAGGAAATGGTTTGGGCTGCAGGGTCAGTAAGGATGGCTTTAGCTTCAAATGTCAGAAATCCCAATGTAATTGGTTTAAATGTGTGATCTACCATAACAAGAAATACAAGAGTATGGCATGTGAGGGTTGGTTAGTGTAGAATTTCAATGATAGCATCACAGGCCCAATTTCTCTCTCTACTGGCTCTGCCATCCTCAGCACGTTGGTCTGTTCATAGGCCAGTTCCTTGTGGTGAGATGGGTGTGGTGGTTCCTAGTGTCCCATTCATACCTGACAATGGCCATTGAAAGGACAGACCATCTTATCCAGTATAGCTCTTCTTAAGAGTGAGTGTTCACTAATCTGAAGCACACGGCCGATTTTCCTTTATACTTCATTGGCCAGACTTGTGACATGCCCTGGGAATGGAAGATGTAATTGACTTAGACCAATTAGAATTTGCCCTCTGAGACTGAGTCCAGCCTCCTCCAAAGCACATGGACTACGATGTTGGGTTAATACAGAAACTAAATCTGGTTTCTTTGAGATTAGAAAGGAAGAAGGTACAGTGGAAAATGAATGTTGGGCCAGCTCCCACAGTGTCTGTCACCATCTCCCAGGAAGTCAGTGGCAAGTGCCACAACCCAAACTCAGGTTTCCTGATCTGTACCCAACTCTCTTCCAGTAATTCTTACTGCCTCTCAACACTGGAGCCAGACTCAACATGTCCACCATCTAACTGTTCACCTTTCTACTCAGACTTGCCCCTTATCACATTTTCTTATGTACTGACCATTTTCTTCTAAAGGTGGGCTACCATTTTCTCCCGTTAGCCATTTTTGACTTGTCTCCTTATTCTCCATAGTTCATTTCCTAAATCTTATTTAATCTCTCTATTAAAAAAATCTCATACATTCACTGTTTTCTTTCCATCATTACTATTATCTCTGAGTGACATCTTTATTATATATGACTTGGATTATTATAATAGTCTGGTAACTGATCTTCCTGAACTGCCTCTCTTTCCACCTCTCATTTACTCTTCAAATCATTGCTATATCCATCTTCCTAAAATATTCTTCCTACCTTTGAAAAAACTTCTTTAGAAGGGTGCCCAATGAGACCAAGCTTTAATAGTTTTTTAAAATTAGAATAAGTTGTTATTTAAAAGTTGTCAGTAGCTTCTATTTCTAGTGTTAGAATTTATAAATTTCCTTGGGAAATTTATATCCTTTTACCTGAGAACAATCTCTAGAATGGTTTCTTTTAGATAGATGTAAGGCAAATAAGATGCCATTGTTTATTTTATTTTATTTTATTTTATTTTATTTTATTTTATTTATTATTTTTTATGTTTATTCATTTCCTGAGAGAGGGAGACAGAGTGTGAGCAGAGGAGGGGCAGAGCTCCAGGCTCTGAACTGTCAGGACAGAGCCCAATGTAGGGTTCGAATCGTGAGATCATGACCTGAGGTAAAGTCGGATGAGCCACACAGGCGCCCCTAGATACCGCTGTTTACAGGAAAGTGTGTAACAGAACCTTTGTTTTATGTTGACAAATACTGCCTTCTGGGAGGTTCCAAAAAAAAAAAAAAAAAAAAAAAGATGGGTATATTTGCATAAGGTGCAAGAAGCCTTCTGGGAAGTAGTGGATAAAGCTATGATACTCTCCTTTTTGAAGTTTAATATTATTAGAAAAGTATCAGATGAATTAAAATGGACCCAACTTAGGTCATTTGGCAAAAACATCAAATTACTTTGAAAAGTAACTTATCATAATAGGAAGGATAATCCAGAGTGATGACCAAAGCCATATGCAAAAGCTTAGAATAAGTTTGGGGAGGCCTGGTTCTAGAAGGGGCTGTCTGAGCTTAGTGGGGAGGCTTTAAAAATTGCTGCATGCATACATAAGCGTGTACACACACACACACACACACACACACACACACACACGAAGCCAAAGTCATAGAAGGGCAAATTTAAGGTCTAGTACTGAAGTGGCTTGGGGGGCGGTGTGAGGAGTTTCTAAGCTGTCCTAATACTGATGGAGAGCCATCTCCACTCGTACTTGAGGAATTCTACCACTGCAGTGCTAGCAGCTATAAATCAGTACCTCATGTTTTTTGGGGGGATTCTGGGATTTTGGAGTCACAGTTGTCTTGAAATCAGGCAAGAAAAGATATGAAGCTATCTGGATTGGGAAGAAAGAAGTAAAACTCTCTTTATTCAGAGACAACATGATCATTTACACAGGACATCCTATGTAACCTACAAAAGAGCTCCCAGAATTATTAAGTGACTTTAGCAAGACTGTAGGATACAAAATTATATACAAAACTTCATTGGATTTCAATATATAGTACTAGCTATGAATAACCAGACATTGAAATATAAAAGTAACATAAAAATATAAAATATTTGGAGATTAATTTGAGAAAAAGTGTGAAAGGTTGGTACATGGAAAATGATAAAACATTGGTGAGAGAAATGAAAGAAGATCAAAATACAGAGATACATTGTGTTTACAGATTGGAAGACTCAATATGGTTAGGAGAGCAGTTCTCTAAATTATTATATAGATTCAAAGCAATCCCAATCAAAAATCCCAGTGGTTTTTTTTGGTAGAAATTAATAAGCTGACTCTAAAATTTATATGGAAATGCAAAAGATCTAGAATAGCTTAAATAATTCGAAATAAGAGAACCAATTTGGAGGACTTAAGCTACCTTACTTCAAAGCTTTTTATAACACTTTAGTAACTAAGACAATGTGGTATTGGCATCAAGGTAGACAAATAGATCAATGGAACAGAATAGAATCCAGAAATAGACCTACACATATATGTCAATTGATTTTTGACAAGCGTATTTAGATGAAAAGGATAGTTTTTTCAACAAATGATGCTACAACAATTAGATATTTATCTGCCAAAAAACCACATTTCCCCCCCAAACCTCTTCAATTCATATCTTGCACCAATACAAAAAAATGAACTCAACATGGATCATAGAGTTAAATATAAAACTATAAAACAAGAAGAGAACACAGAAAATCTTTGTGACTTGGCAAAGATTCCTTAAAGGCAAAAGCACAATGCATTAAAAAAAAAAAAAGATACATGGGACTTCAGCAAAATTAAGAACTTCTACTCTTTAAAGCTAAAGACTGGGGAAAATATTTGTACATCATATATCTGATAAAGGGCTTATACACAGAATGCGTAAAGAACTCTGAAATCTCAGTGATAATAATAATTTTAAAATGGACAAAAGTTTTGAGCAGATACTTCATCAAAGAAGCTATAAAAGTGGCAAATAAAAAAACATGAAAGGTTTTTACTCATTGGGGAAATGCAAATTAAAACCATAATAAGATATCACTACACACCTATTCGACTGTCCAAAATTAAAAAGTGGTGACCATGCCGACCTTTCTCAAGGACGTGGAACAACTGAAATTCTCATATACTGCTGGCAGGAATGCAAAGTGATATACCATTTTGGCAAATAGTATGGCAGTTAATTAAAAAGCAACATAAACATACTAGGTGACTCAGCCACTTCATGGCTAGGCATTAATCTAGGAGAAATGAAGGCATATGTTCCTACAAAGACTTGTATATGAATATTGAAAGTAGCTTTATTTGTAATAACCCCAAACTAAAAACAATGCAAATGTCCATCAACATGGTGAATGAAAAAACAAATATGGCATAACCATATTATGGAATACCACTTACTAGCAAAAAGGAACAAACTATTGATACACCCAACAATATGGATGAATCTCAAAAAATTGTGTTGAGTGAAAGAAGTCAGACTAAAGAGTCAATAGTGTATAATTCCATTTATACAAAGTTCTTGAAAGTGCCAATTAACCTACAGTGGCAGAAAGCAGATCAACAATTGCCTAGCGATGGGGCAGGAGGAAGAGATTACAAAGGGGCACAAGGAAACTTTTGGGGGTGATTGATATGTTCATTATGTTGATTGTGGTGATGGTTTCATGGGTGTATACACATGTCAAAATTTACCAAATTATATGCTTTAAACATGCACAGTTAATTATATGTCAGTTATACTTCAATAAAGCTGTTAAAAAAGAGATATTTTAAATAGGTAAAAATAGGTAATGTTTGAAATACTAGTTGTACCTAGTGAGTGTATATTTCTCCAACTGACTAACCTCCAAACCCTTGGATCTGGCATTTGCTTTCTGTGGTCCAATCTCAGGCTAATACTCCTGCTGCATTTCCCACTGACATTTTGAATTTCAAAGGGGACTGTTTTCTAAAACGGTATTATCTTTTCTCATGCATTTCATTATCCTGGAATGGGCGGCTTACCATCTTCTGATCTCACATAGAGATAATCCCTCCTTCTTCTGAACCCCCATAATTCTTTGTACTCTTTGGCACTCATCATATTCATCTTTATATTATAGCTTATAAATACATTTCTTACCTCCCCTATAACAGTCAAAGATTCTTGAAGTTAGTGACCCGTGTATCTATTATTCGTCCTAATACCATAATGGTGTCTTAGAGAATATCTTATAAATAGTAACTGTATATATGTATTTGTTTAACTGAGGATTTTTTAATACTGCTCAAAGACTAAACAACATTTTATCGTGTTTAAAAAATATGAAACTTTTCCTAATTGTGATGTATGCAATCTTTGTTCACATAAGATTGGGGAATATTTTTCCTTTGTTTAGGTTGTTTAATCTCTCAATCTATTGTGAATACCTTGTATTTATCATCTTTAAGACATTTCTCATTACTTGAGTACCAGAAACTATTGTTTGTAGTAGATTTGTAATTGTTCAAGGATCTCCCACATAATGTACAAGGGTTGGGCAAAATGGCATATAGATTCAATGATTATAAAGAAAATAACAAAAGTCTGTTTCTGGAACATCTTTTTCTATTTTTGACCCCATGTTGAAATAATGAAACCCAAGTCCTATCTAAGAAATAGGCCAGTGATAAAACCTAAGAATAATTTTGTTGCGGAGTTAAAGTGAACAAGAAACTGGGCTAAGAGGAAAGCTTTATTTCAGTTTCAAATATCGGAAAAAACCGGGAAATTGGATAAAAGGAGTTCAGGAAATTGTACTGGATGAAAATGATGTTTTGTATTTGTTCTAACGTGAAAATATCTATTTCCCTCACACAGAGATGGATACGTAATGGTCTCAAATCTAATGGAAGTGCTCATTTCCAGGGGTATTGTAGTTCTGAAATGGGTTTGTTTGAGGATTCTAGGTCTAATTTCATATCATTAAACTCTGAAATTACAGAAGCCTTTCCAAAGTAATCCTTGAGCCTCAAAACGGCCTCATGGTGCACCACGAGCGTGTTGTGTACAAAGTCTGAAGGGCTTGTAATACAATCCTCCTTCTGGTAGCGACCAGTGCTGTGCTCGGTTCTTGCCTTTCCCATGGGCTGCATTTCTCAGTGTCAGAGCTCAGCCCGGGTGCTGGAGTGGCAGCCGCTAAAGGTTTCTAAAGCCGATAACAGGGCAGAGGTGACAATGTCAGGGTTTGGATGAGACCTGGGTTTGAATACTAGTTCCACTACATATGAGCTCTGTGGCCCGGATCCAGCCTGCTCGCTTCCTGAGCCTAAATGTCCCCATCTGCCGAAAGGGTACCATGAATGTCAAGACCTAGCATGGTGCCTCGACACGTGTGCGTGTGGTTAGTTTTATTAGCAACGAGAAATTGTCTTAGTTTTACTTCAAGAAAATAGTCTTAGCCTCGTGCTAAGGATAATTTTAGAAAACGAGAGTGTGAATGTGGGCATTTTTCTTAGAAACAGTTCTAGAGGAAATTTGGTGGCTGTGTATCTAGTGTTAAAAGGCCTACCCAACCTTGTCTAAGAGTCACAATGTCAATGCCTTCAAACAGATACACAAATGGTGTTATGGAACCCCAGATATTGTCCACTCCATTCACTGTGGGCAGGAAGAGGGTCTATTTTTAAGGGGACAGAAGAAGACCATAACTGGCTAAAAATAGGGTTCTCCTGTCTTCCGTCTGTCACTTTCACCCTTCATTTTTCTGTCCACCCCCATGTTTCGTAAAGTCTCCTTATCATCTCTGTTCACTTTTCCCTCCTCTTTCTCTACTCTAGAAATGGTACATGTTATGAAAGAGAAAATTCTTGACACCATCCCCAGAAAGTCAGTGGTGGGGGTAATGCATTTTTAATCCTGAACACCTGGCCTCCTTTTATTTGGCTGCCAGAATGAGGAGGTTTTTTGATTATTCAAAGAAGTCCTTTTGCTGGTGTTCACAAATGACTAAAAAGGTTAATAAATTTCAGAATCTGCCTGGTAATCCAGGGAGATAGAACTCTGCAAACACAGACTTTTCCTTTTAGGTTGAATCTGACATTATGAAAAGCTCCCCGTCTCTTTCCACACTCGAAGTATTTATCCAGGCGTTAAACACTGAGCAGCAAAAGCGTAGCAAGGGAGCTAACATTAATTGTGGGTCCACTTTGCAGAAGGTTTCTCACATTATCTCACGTAGTCTTTGTGACGATCCCGGGGGGCAAGCATCACCATTTCCATATTTCATAGGTGCGGGCGCCAGGGGGCTTCAACATGCCCTGCCGGGGAGGGACTTGCTCCAGTGCAGTTTCCCTAAGCACTGATGACCCCTTGCAAGATTTAGCCATCGTCTGCAGCTGATCCCCTCACCCCAGTCGTGGTATCCTGCTGTAACACCTTGATACAAGTGCTCTTCGCACACCATGCAGTGCCAATTACGGCAACACGTAGCTCCCAATTTCAACCACCGTGTGTGGCCAGTCAACTCTTGGGGTGTCAAGGGCAGAGTCCATCTTTCTAGGGAAGAGGGCTTTGAAATTGACATCCCCTCCCTCAGCAGTGCAAGCGCAGCATCTGTGTCCCCGAATCTCTTTCATCTGCTCTGATTACACAGAGGCAGGTCTGCAAGTCCCTTATGTTGGCTGGGGTGGTGAGGTAGTGTGTGTGGGATGATGGCGGGTGGTAACGCCAGTTACCTGTCAGTGGTGCCTCTCAGTAAAGGCGGCAGGGCAGCGGCAGGAGTACTTGGTGGTTTTGGTCTTCAGTTATGATTCTGAGAAAACGAGAACATCATTTACACATAGATTATCAAACTGAATCCTTTTAACGACTCTGTGAGGAAGGTTCAATTATGATCCCGGGGTAATGTAGTGATTACGAATAAATACGGGCTTGGGTTTGAATCACTGCTCTGATACTGTCAGTGGTAAGTTCAGGACTTGACATCTGTGTGACTTTCACCTTCCTGTGCTTTGGCTTCCTCTCTGTATGACAGGAAGAATAACACCACCTACCTTATACTGTTGTGAAAAGCAAATGAGGCAACCTATATGGTAGTAAGTGCTCTATAGGTGGTCACTCTTGTTATCTCCATTTTCCGGATGAGGAAACCAATACCCAGATGGGTTAGATAACTGCCCAAAGTCACAGAGCTAATAAGTGCTTTCAAAACCCATGCTGTCAGCCATTACTCCATGGCAGTGCTTCTTAGCCTTTTTCACATCCCGGCACACATGGAAAATAACATTACCCATACGACATTGCGGGGAGTGAGTGGGACAACTCAAGGCTTGAGGCGACTGGTCTGGCGGGCTCTGGCCATCCCCAGTTCCTTCTGGTCAGCTGGTACTCTGCTGTACTGAAACAGGTGCCAAGGATGTCAGGTAAGTCTTCCTAGAGAAAATCCTGTGTTCAGTATAGCTTGAACAGTTAGTAAAGTTTGGTAGTGAAAGCGGGGCGGCGAAGTTGGGTGAGAGGGACTGCTTAATTTTCTCTTCTGGAAAATGGAGATCACAATACTACCTATTATACAGAAAAACTAAATGAAGGAATGTATATGGAAAGACTTTGCAAAATGTGATATCAATTTTAGCTGTTACTATTTCTAAGGAAAATGCACAAAATATTTGAAATCATAAGAGTGATTTAGGCATAGTGGTTACAGAAATGGAACATTTCTACCAAACAGTCACTTGAGGGAAGTTAGAGTTTTGAGACGACCTTCCTCTTGCCCTCCTTCCCTCCCTTACTTCCTTTACTTATCTTTAACCAAATAAAAATGGATGTTAGCTTCCTCCAAGGTTTGTTATGAGGCTTAACCTATTTTCATCCAGTAACTAAAGCAAGTAGGAATAAGTTCAAGAATCCTGTAAACCTAAGTCAAGTGATCTCTGAAAGTCAGACTCATTAGCTTTATCTGAGGTAATGGCATGGCAGACCATCTCCATGATGTCGTCCCAGCACTTCTTTGGTGAGGACTTGTTCTGACAGGCAAGGCAGCCAGGTATAAGCTGGACCCAGAAACAAAGCTTTAATCATTAGAGGGGGAGATTTGGAGCCGTCAGTCAGCTTGTCTCCTGCCCAGGGCCTGATGTCACCTGAGTCCCATGGAAAGGTTGTGAGTAAAGCTTGAAAGGGCCACCACACTGACTATATTGTCCATCTGTGGGGCCCAAGGATGTCTGCCTTGGTCCTGTCTCTCTGAGAGAGGAGGTCAGGAAAGGAAGAGAGACATTCTTCCCAACTGTTCAATGTAACACCAAAATAGCCTTGTCATCCTGACATCAGCTCCATGGCATCAGCTGTGGAGGCAGATGGCAATGCCTGCTGGACATGGTGAACAGTGAAAGAATTTAGGCAATGGGAAGAGAGTAGAGGGTACCATGTGAATGGCTACTAGACTTATTTGTCAGCATATGGGAAATGTTCATAGGAAGAATGATTGGAGGCAAAAAGTAGGAAAACATGGGTTACACATAGAACAAGGCAGTAACAAATCTTGGAGCATTACCACAAGTCTTCATTGCTATTTCATTCCTGCACCCTTGAGCTACTTATACTTTGAGATCCAGGATGAGATCTGGAGCCTAATTCATCTCCAAATATTACCCGTTTTAAGAAGTATTCTTTTAAAGGGTTCATGTAAAATTTGTTCAACTTTGACATTTTCTTTCCAGAGTTTACTGAAAAATTCAGTCAAGTCACTTGCACAAATGCATCAATATTTTAAAAGCTACCAATCTTACACATAAAAAAGAAGACTCACAATTCTCCATAATCTTTAATGTAACACGCATTCATTATATATGAGCCCTCAAAGGGGAAACTCGCGTTGTTCAGAATCCTAAGTGCTACAGAATGGTGGCTTTGGGATAGTTAAATACCACATATTTGCTTTGTAAAACCACCATCAAATGACTTTAGCAGATTAACCCTGAAAGTCATCACGACTCTTTTGTCTTTAATAACGAGGATCAAGCAAAAGGAGAGTGTTTCCTCTGATGTGACATTCTTGTGGTCATAGCTTAACAAGATACCCTCCTTGAAATTTGACTCTGATGATGTTCCTCGGGCCTTGGAGAAGCTGACTCATTCTTTGTGGCTGATCCCAAATGTCACCTCCACTGTGAGCTAGGCCCTAACACCTCAAAAAGGATTAATTGCTCCCATGGAACTTGGTATATGTCTCTGTTATGGCACCATTATCACATGGTATCCTAGCTATTTTTGTGCTTGTTTACCCAATAAACTATGAGCTCCTTGGGAGTGGGGATGGTTTTTGGCACAGGAGGCACTTAACAGATAATTGTGGAATTAAAGAGAGTATCTATCATCATTGATGCTATGTTTAAGATATAGATAAATTTATGCACTTGTACAAACAAAGTGAGAAAAAAATGTTCAAGGGGCTGTTGCCATCCAGATATAGAATTAAAAAAAAAAATTTAGGAAGCTGTCATCTTAAAATCTCCTGAACTAGAGAGATTCAAGAAAGGTAAGCAATGTTCTGAGGTAAATGACTGAGTTAACAAATGAAAGAAGAATTTTCTGTTATCTAGTATGTGCTTGATTTACACCTATATTTAAAGCTAGAACTCAGGGGAAGGGAAGGAGTTGGGTTTGATATTTATTGAGTGACTTCTGTCTCCTAGGTTCTGTAATTGGAGGTTTCTGGTACATTTCACTTTATGTGCAACCACCCTAGTGGTTGAGTCCTATCAGCTCCTTTTGTCAAATGGGGAAAACTGAGGGGTGCCTGGGTGGCTCAATCGGTTAAGCGTCTGACTTCAGCTCAGGTCATGATCTCACGGTTCGTGGGTTCGAGCCTCACGTGGGGCTCTGTGCTGACAGCTCGGAGCCTGGAGCCTGCTTCAGATTCTGTGTCTCCCTCTCTCTCTGACCCTCCCCCGTTCATGCTCTGTCTCTCTCTGTCTCAAAAATAAATAAATGTTAAAAAAAAAATTGAGAAAAACGGGGAAAACTGAATTTTGGAGGTTCAGCAATGTGAGCACAGTTGTTCCGTCTACTAAATGGCTGAATCAGAATTTGAACCCAAATCTGAAAAAAAATTCTTAGTATGTGTCTATATGTGTTTTAAAAAAAGGGAAGAATTGAATGGTTATTAAGATAATTCAGGGCAATCCTTACCTGTAGCCTACAATTTCCCCTCTTAAATAAATATCCAAGGAAGAGATTTGGGGGAGGGGCTTGAAGTAGGTAATAGATGTGGTGGGTAAGCTGGTGGACTCAGAGTCAGAAACTGGGTAAAGAGCCTGGTTCTGTCACATCCTACTGGTGTGACCTTGGGCCAATTATTTAACCTCCTTGAGCCTCAGTTTCTTTAACTGTAAGATGTGGAAATGGGTGGAGGGAAATAACCATTGTTTGTATGCTACAGGATGTTTTAAGAATAAAATGAGAGAACGTACTGAGCACCTAGACAAGCACTTGCCACTTGGCATTAGGGCTCAACACATTCTTATTGTAATTAGCCATATGTTCTATGTTTATTGCCCAAAGTCAACAGACAGTTGCTCATCTCTCTACTTAATGTTCAGTAGATGCAATCTTAGACTAAGTGAAGAGAAGCCCACTGAATAATCTTTTCCCCTGTAATCTGCAGCCAGAGTATGGGGTTTGGAGTCATTTGATTGGAGTTTGATTCCTGGTTCTGCTTTGTGATCTTGGTGAGATAGCTTACTCAGTTTCTCTGAACGCGGTTTTCTTATCTGTAAAATGGCAATCAAAACTACACCTATCTAACAGAATTCTTGCCAGGCTCACCTGATAAGTACCAAGGTAAGGAGTACATGAAAGGGCACATAACCTGGTCTAAGAAGAACCAACAGAGTCTTCTCAAAGGCAGTGAAGTCCAAGTGGACACCTAAAAAGGAAAAGAGCCTTGAAAACCATGATACACACTTATGCCAATAATAATTATGTTATCATTTTATTAATATATATACAGGTCTCCCTCAACTTATGACAGGCTGATGTCTCAATAAATCCACCACAAGTTGAAAATATCTTAAGTCAAAAAGCATTTAATACATCTAACACATCCAACCTACTGAACATCACAGCTTAGTGTAGACTATCTTAAATGTGCTTAGAGCACTTATATTAGCCTACAGTTGGGCAAAATCATCTAACACAGAGCCTATTTTATAATAAAGTGTTGAATGTCTCATGTAACTTATTGAATACTGTACTGAAAACCAGAATGGTCGTATGGGTACAGAAGGATTGCAAGTGTATCAGTTGTTGACCCTGGCCATGAGCTGCCACGTGCTGGTGCCCACAATCATGAGGGAGTGTTGCACCACATATCGCTTGCCTAGGAAAATATCAAAATTCAAAATTTAAAGTACAGTTTCTACTAAATGTGTATTGCTTTCACACCATCATAAAGTAAAAAAAATCATAAGTTGAACAATCATAAGTTGGGGAACATCTGACATTTAACTTTTTTCAGACTATATTTTCCATGCAACTGGTTTCACTTTCTGACATAACCTTAGAATTTCATTAAGTTTTTAAGGGAGGAATGCTGTGATTTTTCTTTTAGTGGATTTTAATTATCTCCAAAATTTGGTCTATCATTTTCCTAAAGGTATTTTTGGTAGAACTTCAGTATTTTGCTATGTCCTCAATCATCAGCTCTACAATGTGAGAATCAAAAGGAATATAGACCATGTAATTCTTTCTGGCTTTCATAATAATTGGGATAAGTCCATGAGCTCTGTGTGTGTGTGTGTGTGTGTGTGTGTGTGTGTGTAAATGCATATACATCTTGGATTTGATGCTGAGTTATTCTTGGGGTATAAATAAGACACTGAAAGGCACATTAACTTTTCCAGGTCACTAGGGTTTTCATTAGAATGCTGGACTATTAATAGTTACCTAGTGGTAGAGAGGAAATGATGTTCCAGTCCTTCTCCTCTCTAGAGGGCTTAGCATACCAGAGAGCAACAGTGATTTGCAAGTGTCTGGTTCATAGTGTGCTGGTATTGTTTACAAGGTCAAATTTTGGATTAACCTTTTTTGATGAAAAAAAAAATTCAACAACAGTATCTTCAGGAACATTCTGTTTCTTTTTTTTTTTTATTTATTTTTAAAAAAAATTTTTTTTTTCAACGTTTATTTATTTTTGGGACAGAGAGAGACAGAGCATGAACAGGGGAGGGGCAGAGAGAGAGGGAGACACAGAATCGGAAACAGGCTCCAGGCTCTGAGCCATCAGCCCAGAGCCCGACGCGGGGCTCGAACTCACGGACCGCGAGATCGTGACCTGGCTGAAGTCGGACGCTTAACCGACTGCGCCACCCAGGCGCCCCAGGAACATTCTGTTTCTTAAGGAAAATTATTTTACATGTAATTTACCTAGTGCACCACATAAAAATTCTTAGCACAGAATACTCAACACACTGTAAAAATTTATTTCCTTTGAGTTGCTTAAATGTCATCGTGTTTGGTACAAATAAGGAAATACCTCCTTGTGCAAATAATCTTGCCAAAGCGTCTCTGCTATAGTCTCACATAAAATGGTCCCATCTATATAGAAAAGGATAATTGAGTTATTACCTGGTGAACACAAACAACAGAGCCAGCCACAAGAGATAATTCAGAAACCTTTATTATGTTTTGTTATCCTTTAAAACAAGATTATCTGCCCAAAGAATCTAGAAAATTACTTGTACTGTTTCCAACTGATTTTGTCTGAATGATTTCTGTGAGATGCACTGAACAGGCCATGGTGGGATGAGGGATTTGTTAGAATAACCAGATCTGTTATATGGCTGATATTATCAGGTTTTTACTAGACTATTAGCTGCTTGAAGGCACAGTTTGTGTCATATTTATCTTTGGATCTCTCCTGTGTCGTGAATGTAGTAGGCATTGTCTAACTAGTTATTGAATCGATTTAAATTCATTTTACTATGAAAATAATTTCTGAGTCTCCCAGGAATCAGACGGCATTTGAATAATACATTCCTTGATGCTCTTTTTCATTACATCTGGTTTCGTTTCCCACTGGGATCTACATACGTATGGAAACACAGGCGTAGATTTGTGGAAATTATGGATTGTGACAAGGAAAGCAGCATCAAAAATTGGATAACATTTGGCAAATATGGGTAAAATTAATACAGACATGTGTGGACTTACAGAATTCATATAGATTAAGAATTTTTGGGAAAAAACCCCACAAACACGCCTGTTTTTATGGCTGTAGTACATTATACAGTTTGTCTTCTTTTCTTTTCTTTTTTTTAAGTTGATTTATTTGTTTTGAGAGGGAGAGAAAGTGCAAGCAGGGAAGGGGCAGAGAGAAGGGGAGACAGAATTCCATGGAACTCACGAACCATGCAATCATGACTTGAGCCGAGCTTGAGTCAGATGCTTAAATGATGGAGCCACCTAGATGCCCCTCTCCTACTTTTCTTTTCTTTTAAAAAAAATGTTTATTTATTTTTGAGAGAGACACAGAGTGTGAGTGGGGGAGGGGCAGAGAATCCCATAGCAGAGAATCCTTAGCAGGCTCCAGGCTCCAAGCTGTCGGTCAAGAGCCTGACACCGGGCTCAAACTCACGAACCGTGAGATCATGACCTGGACGGAAGTCGGCCACTTAACTCACCGAGCCACCCAGGCGCCCCTTACTTTTCTATTTTGACAGTTTTACTATTAGATAAGCCTGAAATTCAGGTGAGGAGATGCTTGTGTGCTTGTGCATGCATGTATGTAAACAAGAGACAAATGAAATTTTATCCCAATAGGATGAATCTGGCATAGAATAATGATAATGACTGTTAACTGAGAGACCATTATATATCAGGTAATCTTTAAATACAATAATGTATTTAATGCAGACAACAACTCGATGGATTATCTGTCATTTCCATTTTTTAAGGTTAATAAGCTGATGTTGAGAGCTGTTTAATAACTTGCTCAAGCTCATACAGTAAGTAGCAGAGCTGAGACTTAAACCCGAAACTCTCTGACTAGTAAATTGGTCTTCTTCCCACGTATTGTGCTTGACATAGGAGGAGGCAGCTACACATGGTGATTCTTAACAGTGTCAAAACATCTTTTCCTTTGGGGACAACCCTTGTCTGTAATTATTACCTGTAGAGTCTTTCTTTGAGCCTTAAAGCTAGATTAAGGCTCTGCTTATGTAGAGCAACAAAATAGTCCAATTGCAGCTTCTAGTACTGGCAACATTTACTGGGAAGTCAGTAACTGAACAAAAGTGAGGCACCTTGAATAAAAGAAAAAAGTGAAGTGAGAGGGTGCTTAATGCTTTGTCTTTTTTTTTAAAATACAACAAATTAAACAATTTGAATTCCGAGTAGAAAGAAACAAGTGAAAATTTATTTCACTTTTCAAACCATGTTGAATTAATATATCCTAGAATTTTTACCTTCAGGTGGTAATGAACGAGCAGCATCGGAAAGCTGCAGGTGGAAGAGGTTGAGAAACAGCATGTGTTTTATCAGTTGGTAAGGGAGCCAAGGTGGTATTTTGACTGTGGAGGAGAATGGTAATATTAGAGAAGCATTTGCTGGTTTGTAGTCAGTCTCCTTTCCTATGAACACAGGATAATGATAGAGTTGAAACATTAAAACTAAAAACCAATTTATCCATCAGACTGTTTTCTTCAAGTGCTGTGACAGCCAAAAAGAAACCCAGGTCTGCCAAGATGGGCATCTACGCACCTAAATTTCTTTGTTGTGCTATGTGCTTGGCATAGTGGTAAACCAAAGCAGCCTGATTCCTGCCCTCATGAAGCTTATATAGCTAGACATAAGGAGACACAATAATTTCATAGAGCAGTATTGAGGACTTTTAAAGACTTCACAGTCAAAAAAAAAAAAAAAAAAACAAAAACCCAGCAACTCAAAGGGAGAAAAATTGCCTCCAGAAGGCCCCTGGAACTAGCCCAAGGCTGTGAGTATTCGGGGGGACTGTGAAAAGACAAGACAATGGAGAGAAAAAATAAGGGTCCCCATGCAGTATTCATCTAGTTAAAGGTAATGACATCAGTAGGAGATTATACTGCTCTCATTAGAGATACTCGTGTTGTGAAACGATAAAGAAAGCCTGAACATTAATGCTCTGACCAGAATGGGTACCATTGTGGTTTAACGTAAGCTACCTTTTATTTTATTCACTGGTGACTTGAGGGAAGTGAACTCTAGCAGCTAATGACATTCACTTTCTTATGAAAGTGAATTATTATGAAGAGGCTTTCATAATAATTAAAAAATATATATTTATTTATGTCACTGAGGTGAAATTAACATAAAATTAACCATTTCAAAGTGAACATTTCTGGGGCATTTATTATATTCACAGCGTTGTGCAACCATCCTTTCTATTTAGTTCCATAACATTTTTATCATCCTGAAAGGGAACCCCATACCTATTTAATTATTTTTAAGTTTATTTATTTAGAGAGAGACAAGGGAACATGAGTGGGGGAGGGGCAGAGAGAGGGATAGAGAGTCCCAAGCAGGCTATGCACCATCAGCACAGAGCCTGACATGGGGCTCGATCCCACCAACTCTGAGATCATGACCTGAGCCCAAACCAAGAGTCAGACACTCAACCAACAGCCACCCAGGGAACCCCATACCTATTAAGTAATTTCCCCTCATTCTCCCTTCTTCCTGCCTCTGGTAACTACCTATCTTTGCTCTGTCTCTTCTGGGGATTTACATATTCTGCTTATTTTTTATAAATGGAATCATATAATAAATCTTTTGTGTCTGGCTTCTTTCACTTAGCATAATGCTTTCCATGTTGTAGCATATATCAGTACTCCGTTTCCTTTTATGGTTGAGCAATATTCTATTATATGTATATACCATATTTTGTTTGTCATTATATGAGTAGACATTGGTTGTTTCCACCTTTTAGCTCTTGTGAATAGTGCTCCTATGAACCTGTGTTGTTATATCCATTTGAACTGCTAAACAAAACACAGACTGGGTAGCTTATAAATATAGAAATTTGTTGCTTTCTGTTGTGGAGGCTGGAAGTCTCTGACCAGGGTGTCAGCATGGTTGGGTGAAGGTCCTTTTCTGGCTCATAGGCTTCCTATATCCTCACACGGTATAAGGTCTAAGGAGCTCTGTGGATCTCTTCTAGAACACTAATCCCATTCATGAGGCCCCTCCCCCCTGATAACTTCATCACTTCCCAAAGGTCCCACCTTCTAGCATCATAGCATTGGATATTAAGATTCCAATATGTGATTTGGGGGGAGATACAAACATTCAGACCATACCATGCATGTGCTTATACTTGTTTGAATACCTGTTTTCAATCCTTTTGAGTATACAGCCAGGAGTAGAATTACTGGGTCATATGGTAATTCTATGTGTAACTTTTTGAGGAACCACCAAACTGTTTTGCTCAGTGGATGAGTGATTTTACATACCCACCAGCAATGGACAAGGGTTCCAATTTCTCCACATCTTTGCCAATATTTATTATTTTCATTTTTTTTAAATTACAGCCATCCTAATGGATATAGAGTAGTGCCTCATTATGGTTTGCTTTACATTTCTCTAACGATAAGCATCTTTTCATGTGCTTGTTGGCTATCTGCATATCTCCTTTGGAGAAATGAGAAATGTCTATTCAAGTCCTTTGCACATGTTTTAATTGGGTGGTTGTTGTTGTTGTTGAGTTGGCAAACTAATTTTTGAGCCATGTAGTTCAGCTGTGTCCTGATATAAATCCAATCCCCACAGCAGTCTTAAGGGTGGGGTGTGGGCAGGGAGAAGAGAAAGCAAAGAGCACAAGAGAGAGAGAACTTGGGGTGTGGCTGAAAGGGTGCTAACACACAGCTTTATCTTCCCCAATAACTTAGACATCAAAATTTATCTTTCCTGATAACTCACAAAAGGAAGTGATAGCTTTGGCATGGCACTGTGATGGATACGTATTTCCTGAATCAGTGACCTCAACTTCATTCTCACTGCCATTGTCTAGCTCCACAATAAAGAGTTACCAGTTTTTAGTGCACATCACACATGTTATCTTGCTTAAACTTCACAGCCATGCCAGGTTGGTAGTATTATCCTAATTTTACAGATTAGAAGAACTGAAGCCTGGGAACATTGAGTAACTGGTTCAAGATCATGACTAGAAGGAGGCTGAATGAGTAGGGACTCCATTCTCATAAATTCACACCCTTTTCCTATTACTCCATGGGTGGCTCCTCCCTTGTATGCATTATTGTCATAATCTCCTTCCTGTCTCCTTTTCTTCAGTATTCCCTTCCTGATTCAGTTCTCCACACTGCTGACTTGGTGGTATTTTGAAAATGTAAGTCTTATGCCACATCCTCGCTGAAGGTCTTTTAATGGCTTGTCATCCTACAAGATCCTGTCTTCCCTCTCAAGTTATCATCTTTTGCTGTCCTCATCTGCACCCACCCTACAGTCATGTTAAACTACTCTTAGTTTCTGGAATTGGTTAAGTTGTTCACAACCTTGTGCTCACAACAGAGTTCCTGCTGCCTGGAATGCACTGACTCCCCTCCCCAACAGTACCACATTATGAACTTTTCCCTTTGCCATAAAATGCACAAATATCGGCAAAAGAGGTAGTCAGGGGAAAGAGAGAGAGAACGCTGTCATTATTTACATACCTCCTTATTTACATACATCTTGACTGGCTGGAATATCCAAGAGAATCAACTGAAAAACGAGTAAGACCACTCAGTAGTCAGATAGAAGATTTAAGAAAATCAACAGATCTCCCAGTCGCCAACATTTAGAAAATGTAATGGAAAGAAGGCTCTTATTCACAGTAGCATCAAAAACCATAAAACTTAATAAAATATGTAACTTCATATTAAAGAAAAAACTTTGGACTGATTAAAGGATAGAAAAATAACACCCGACCCTACAAAAGTACACTCCATGTTTCTGCACAGAAGGTCTAACGTGGTGGTGAGGAGTCTCAGGTCTGACTGCTCGAGTTTGAATCCCCTTTCGTTCAATTCTCTCATGGGTCATCTCCGAAAAGTCACTTCACTTGACTGTAAATCAGTCTTGATTGATTGTAAAATGAGAGCAATAATATTCACTAATTCCTGTACCAAGGATGAGAGATGAATAAAATAATCTGACTAAATAATGAATGAATGAATAAATGAATGAATGAATGAATAAATGATCTGTTTAGAACACTTAGCCCAGTGCCAGGCACATAGTAAATACTTAATAAGTTACCTATTATACTAAAGATGCTAATTACCTTTAAGATAATCTATGCATTTAATGCAATTCCAATCAAGCAGTTGTATCAGTATATGATTTGTAATTTTACTGAGAGATTTACAGAGTGTTGTATTTTTTACTTTCCATTTTTGGCGTCATGTGTCTTTTGAGCTGTGGATATCTCCCAACAGAGGTGTTTTGCTTTTGGTTTTGCCTTTGTTTTTGCTGCATATGACCCCATATATATGTCTCTTTCTTTCTTCCTTTTTTTCTTCCTTCTTTCCTTTGCTCTTTTCTTCCTTCTTTCCTGCCTCAAACTCACAAAGATATGCTTTTTGTGTTAAATCCTAGAGGCTTTATTGTTTTAACTTTCACACTTAGATCTATAATTCACCTGGAAATAATACCAATATAGTACTGTCTGAATGTAGAATATGAGGCACCTGGGTGGCTCAGTTGGTTAAGCGTCTGACTTCGGCTCAGGTCATGATCTTGTGGTCTGTGAGTTCGAGCCCCGCATCAGGCTCTGTGCTGATGGGTCAGAGCCTGGAGACTGCTTCAGATTCTGTGTCTCCCTCTTTTTCTGCCCTCTTGTGCTTGTGCTCTGTCTCTCCCTCTCTCAAAATAATAAATAAACATAAAAAAAAATTGATATCTGGTAGAATAAGTCTTCCCATCTTGTTCTTCTTTAAGAGTGTTTTGACTATTTCTGGCCTGTTTCTTTTCCATATAAATTTATGGAAAAAATCGGCTTTTTAATTTCCACATGAAAAAAATCTGCTGGGATTTCGAATTGGAATTGTACAGAGTCTATAGATTTGAGGAAAACTGACCTCTTTTCAATATTGAGTTTTCCAGTCCTTGAACATGGTACACTCCTCCATTTATTGAGATCTTTATATTCTTGCAGTAATGTTTTATAATTTTCTGTGTGGAGGTTTCTATGCTGATTTCTTACCTTGGGGTTCCTACAAACCTACATATGGTACTAGCTTGAAGTTTCAACTCCACAAGGTGGTATTTTTTCTTCCAAGAGTGGTTGTGAATTATGGCAAGCTTTATCATGACTACTCTGGGTTGGTAGGCTATGTGTTTCTGGTCCTTTCCTTAATGGTCATTTGACAATCCCAGCTTCTTGCAGAGCTTAGTTCTTGCTTACGCCCTCCTGCAGGATACAGGAGGAATCTCCTATTGCTGCATGAATGGAAACCTCAGGCCTTAGACACTTGGGCCTCTGACCAAGACCGATAGCCCCATTCTGGCTTTGCTTGCCCTCCATGTTTGTGGCACCTGTGGGTTGTCCTGTCCCTCTTTTGAGCTGAGCTATATAATATAGTTTAAAATATTTTGATCATAGTTGGCAGAGAATTTCTATTGTTTAGAGTGGGAGAGGGAGACTTTGGTGCTGGCTTAGAATTCGATACTCCTGGGAGTCTTCTGCCATACTACTTGGAACCTTGAAAAAAGGTCCACTAATAGAAGAATAGTTAAATATGAGAATGAGGTAGATGCAAATACAGAAAGTATGGAAAGATTTCTGAGTCACATTACTAAATGAAAAGAAAAATTTCACAATAATATGCATGGTATAATTTATGTAAGTAAAATGCAAAGCAACTCTCCCTTTAAAATACTTATAGCAATAGGTCTGGAAATTCACACACAAAACCGTTCACGGTGGTTACTTTTAACCACTATGAGTTGGGGTGGAGGGTAGATGGTTAAAGGAAACTTTCAAGGAGTTTTTCCTATCATCCTGTGTTATGTGATTTATTTGAGTTATCATTTGTTTACAAGCAATACAACTTACATTACTTGTACAATAACAGTCAATCATGTCCTCTTTCCCAGCTCAGGCCCCAAACCCTTGACAGTCTTCAGAGCCTGTTCTTTCCTCTCCTGCTCAGCATCTACTCCAGCCACCTCGCTGTCTCTCTGTCCCTAGAATGCCATTCTCCTTTTCACCTTTGCATTTCCTGTTCTGTCTGTAATGTTCTCGCCCCGCCTCTTTAACTAGTTAACTAAAACTCATCCTTTATAGTGGCTTTCAATTTTTGCAACATGTCCTCAGAGCAGCCTTCCCTGAACTTCAGACCAGGTAAAGTTCTCTGTTATATGCTCTCCTAATGCCTTGTATTTCTCTTTTGCAACATTTACCAGAATTTTAATTAAATGATGTTGAAGGTAGTTGTATAATGCTGGACAATTGGAGTAGAGCTTGAGCTTTTTTTCTGTCAGGATTCGGGCTGTCTCATTTGCTGATGAATTCCCAGAGCCTAGCAGAGCAACTTGAACGTGATGGAACACTCGGTGAAGGAACCAACAAGTAAGTACACGAGACTTTGTTTGAATCTTGTGTGTAGTTTCTGATTACCCGAAGTCCTTTAATGGAAACGTAGGGATCTGAGGCTTCCGTGTGGGGAAATATTAGTGCCTTTTCTGTTCCTGTTTAGGACTGCACAGATTTGTGCAGTGCAGGCCATGGGGCTGTGCAGTCCCTTACACTGTACTCAGAGTGGTGTTGAGAATACCATCCATAAAATGTCTCCTCTCGAATTCCCACTGCCTGTGAGTCTGCCCATGAACAAAGGAGGGACCTAATAGACCTCTAGGGATTTCAGTAAGAAAGGTAATTAGTTCCTGAACTGAGTGTTGCCTGGGAGACTCTCCCTCTATCTCCAGGAACCATTTCCTCTATGCTTGTTTCCAGGCTCCCACCATCCAACATCTTCAACTTCAGATGCAAGCCGGTCTGTTGCTGTCTCCCTGGAGTTTCGCCATTGGACAATTTCCTGTCCATGGGTCCTCAGGAGATTATGCTGAAATTCCATTCCCGGTGTCACCAGGAGTGAAACTAACTAAACTGAACCCTAGAGAACGCGGTTTAATACATAAGAACACAGCTAAGTAATTGCTATGTTGAACAGAAGAGGAAATCAGTCACTATAAAACTCATGCTGTAGGATAACTCATTTCCAAGCAAGATCACAATGGGATTCACCTAAATAGGATTAAACTTTTATGATTTTTTTTTTTAAAGGGACCCATTCAATCATCAGACTAAGAGAAACATTTCATTTCACTTAACTAAAAGGTCAGAACTTTTTGATGTCCCAGTTACATAGGCAGTATGTTATGCACAAGCTCATCAGAACATAATGGATGACTTCAGTTATATAAAAGTTCAGCCACGTTGAAACTCCTGCTGAACGATCCCTAGAGGAAAACCCTTTTTGCCACTGACTTTGTAATCAGATGTTGTAGCTCTCCACTGGAATCTTTTGAATGATTTCTGAAAAGGAGAGGCCATCAGTTCAGATGTGCCATTTATTGTCCGTCAGAGGGGAATTTGCAAATGCACATGACCCTCTAGGAAGCAGAGCTCTTCCCTTCTCCGAGAAAGGCGATGATAATTGGACTTTACATATGTTTCCCTTTTTGAGATACAGACCACAGAGTTTGTTTATGACTATCTTTAGCACGAACAGGAAACTTGCAGTGAAACTCAAACGGAGGGGAGTAGAGTTAAAATGTCATAAAACTCATGAGAAATATGTTCCAAATGATCCAGTGGCTTTCAAAAGCCCATTTTAAACACACAAGAATGATGCAGCACAGTTGTGTTTCCAGTAGCAGGGAGAGGCATTGCTGTGCCAACCGTATGTTCTGGCCCTGTGACTAGCTGCTCATTATTTGCCAGAAGAATAGCTGGGTGGGACCACGGCTGGGCTGTGGAAAAAGTGTTTCTCTGTGAGAAACTTACAAGTTTGTATGAAGGGCAAACCAGGAATGTTGATCTTTAGCAACACCCTAACCCTACCCTTAACCTCAGCACTAGCTTTGGTTTTTGAAAACAGGATAGTTCATATGAGTAACCTGAGGAGACAGCATTCGAGGGTGTTCACACCACCCCTTAGGAGGGTACCAAACTTCACTAATCTCACTTCTGTTGTGAGTCACGTCTGCACCAGTGTGTATCCCCATCAGTCAGAATAGGCCGGGTTCTGCTGTGGCAACAACAACAAAAAAGCTTAAAATCAACCAAAAGCATCGGTTTAGGGAAGACTAGCGGACGGTGAGAAAATGTTTCTGAGGTAGGGAGAACGTTTCTCTTTGCCTTTGAACCGGAGACAGACAACGGTTGAGATGATGGCTGCCCTATTCACCTGGCTTCCGGAGGCAGAAGATGAGCGGCATAGCTAGCCCCAGCTGACTTGCAAAGCAAATAAACTTTTGGGATTATAAACCACTAAGATTTAGCAGTAGAATCTGGCTTATCCTGACTAATGCCGTATCTACCGCAGTTTTACAGATGAACAAACAAATGCTCAGGCAGGTTAACTAGATGATTCTAGTCAAGGGCCAGGGAAACCATGTATGAGCTCTATTAACATGTCAGACTGACTCTCATTTGTCTCTGGCAGAGCCATGAAAGACCTCAATTTTTCCATCGACTGCTGAGTCTTCAGGCTGATGAAGTTATTCTGATCCCATATGCCCCGGGGAATAAGCTTGGTTGTTTTCAAGGAGACCAAAATTAACTATTTATTTATTTATTTATTTATTTGGTTTAGGATCACAGGTAGGGTGACCAACCATCCCACTTTGCCCGGGACTGGACGATTCCCCAGGATACAGGACTGTCAGGGAAGCCAGGAAAGTCCCAGGCTAACTGGGATGAGTGGATCATCCTAACTATGGAGGTGATATCTCCTAGCAACACTCCATAATCACATAGCATAAACTCCCACTGCAGCTGATAATTCTTTTCATCATAATATTTATTACATCATGTTGTAAATGATTCAGACTGTTCTGTGTCTAACTGCCCACAAGACCCTGAGGACTGTTTCTTGCCCATTTTATAGTGCCAATACCTTGTACAGGGTTTGCCACTTCAAAAGAGCACAGTAATCATTTGTTGCACAGATGAATGGATGCCATCTCTCTGTTGTTTTTCATTCCCAAAACTGGTGTGGTATGATTGGCTTTTTCTCTTTTTGAGGATCAGTTCTGCCTAGAAACTCGTTTAACTCTAAAGAAAGGTAGGAATCTTCCTTGATGGCAGCTACAAGCTTGCATAAAGTTTTCAGTGTGACCCACAGTGTAAAATTACATAAACTTAGCATTGAGTTTCAGCATAAACCAATTCCTTATTAGACTGACTGAATAATTGAATCTCCTTGTTTGGCATTTGTTTAAAGACAGAAGGTCATGGGACAAATGGTGGGTATTTGAGGCTGTGGAAACATATGTTATAAATTTGGTTTAGCTGTTTCTGGTAACTGGGATTATTGTGACTGAAGACCCAGGCCTCCCAAGTCTGCCTTCCACCCTTGGGAATGCACAACAACATGCCCTCCCAAACCAGAGGCAGGAAGAAGATGTCCATGGGCATATCTCATGGGTGGACTGCACTCATGCCCAGTTAAGGACAGCAAACAGTGGATTGAGAAACTTGCTCGGGAGAATTACATCCAGGCCCCATCCAGCTGGATTTTTTCGTAACAGGCCTGTGAGGTGTGCTGAGAAAGTGTGTGGTAGTTCTTGACTCCTCTTACAAACTAAAACCTCAGAATTCTTTGTTTTCATTAATCACCCATAGTGAGTCTCCCTATGTGACTAAGCTTTTCTGAGAAGTGATTTAAATCCTATAAAGAGGCCCTGACTTGTGGGAGGATCACCAAGCTTGTATTAAAAAGACTTAAAAAAAAAAAAACCTCCCATCCTCAGTTTCCTCATCTGTAAAATGGGTTTAATAACATCTACCTTTCTTACTGGATAAGATAGCTTATGAGGTCAAAGGAGATGAAGTCAGTGAAAATAGTCTGATGATTGTAAAATGCAGAATGAATATAATACATATATTTCCTACTTGTATTTACTTACCTATTTCTTTTCATCCTATAACAAAACTTAACTAAGCTTGTCTTCTGCTTTAGAACTTCCTTTCACTTATCCTAATATTTTCCTCATCACAGGAAGGGAATAAGCATTTGCCATGTGTTTTGTATGTACATTCTTTTCATAATGGTACTTATGGCACAGGTACCGTTATCTCATTTGTATGTACAAGTTCTAGTTCATAGTAGTTCATGTCCAAGATCATGCAGCTAGACCTAAGGTTTAAACTCAGGTGTCCCTATCTCATTGCCCAAGTGAAATTTCTATCACATCATTCTACCTTCCACGTTTTAACGAGTTTCCCTCCTTTGTTTCTGTTGTATCCTTGACTTGGTATACAAGTTCACCTTGGGCTTGATCACAATGTTATGATTTTCTAAATTGTAATCATATTCTCTCATCTTTTGTCACTCCTGGACTGAAATGTCCTACTTACTCTGGAAGTCCTCTCCATTTCCTGGATCTTTGTACTTGCTTTTATTTGGATATTTCTTGAGCTTATAACAGCTAAAGCTGCATGTAATATTACAGGTTCAGGCCCTCCAGGGGTGGGAGTCAGGGCGGGATAATGTTTCCAGATGTATTACCAATATTGACCATGATACCCAGGTTATCATTAGCTGTTTGGGCTGAAGTAGGCAATTCCAGTGGAATATCTTGCAGCTATAGCCAGAGACTGTGTGGCCAACCATTAGGGAACATGGTATCCCGAGGTCTCTAAAACATTTTTTCTTGTATTTATTCAATGAGTATTTAAAATGTACCAACTCTGTGCCAATCTCTGTTCTAGTTGCTGTGGGTAGGGTAGAGTATAAAACACCCCAAGTTCCTGTTTCCACGGAGTATAGTGAGTAGTGTGGAGAGACAGTTGACAAATACAAAAATGTATAATATGTCAGAGATTATTACAATAGCTGTCTAACTGGCCTCCCTGTCTCTAAGGAGGCAGTAAGTGCTATGTAGAAAAATAAAGCTGGGTGAGGGGAATAGAGAAAAACTGGGCAGAGGGCTTGCCTCTCTATGTAGGATGGTCAGGGACATCTGTGATAAGGTGCGATCTGAGCAGAAACTTGAAGTAAAGGTTATCTCGGAGAAGAACATTCCAGGCAGAGAGAACAGCAAGCACAACCATCACGGGGAAGCTACTTCCCATATGTCAGGTGTGTCAGTATAGTTAGAACTACTGGAACTACGTGAGAGTGGAGGGGACTGGGATATGAGGTAAGAGATAAGGTCAGAACTTCAAGGTTAAGGAAGGGCAGATCATGCATGGTCTTGTAAGTTATGGTGAAGGGTTTTACTCTGTGAGGTAGGAAGGCATGGAGTATTATGAACAAAGAACTGGCCTGATCAGACTTAACATTTTGGGGAACTCACTCTGACTGGTCTGTAGAGAATACACTGTGGGAAAGGAATGGTGGAGGCTAGGAGGCCAGTTAGTTAGCTCTTGTAATAACCCAGGTGAGAGGTGACGGTGGCTTGGATGGTAGCTCAGGGCAATGGTGGAGTTAAGGACAAACATCATTTGATCCTGGATATAAACTGGATGTGAGAGAAAGAGTCAATGATGACTCCAAGGTTTTTGGCTTGAGAAATGGCAAGAATTGGATGAATGGAGTTGCCTTTTAGCGAGAGGAATACTGTGGGAGGCATGTTTTGTGTGTGCGTGCGTGTTTCACGCGGTGGTAGAGAATTAGGAGTTCTATTTTGTATATTTGAAGTTTAAGACACTTTCAAGTGAGGACTTCAAGTAGACAGTAGATATGAGCATGATGTGTTCACAGGAGAGGCTGGGTTTGGAGTTAGAAGTTTGGGATCTTAAAAGCCCTGGGGCTAAATGAACTCACTTAGGCAGACAGATAAATCGATAAGAAAGAGGTCAGAGCACTGAACCCTGGGGCAGTCCAACATACCATGTAGAGCTTAGAAGACAGATGGGTCCTGTAAAGAGGAGCAGTCACTTAAAAGCTGTTTTGGTGGCTGTGTGGCAGCAGCTACTGTAAATACTGGGTTTGTCCACTAGAGATTTACTCCCAAAGTGGGTGACCACCGGAGATACCTATGCTTGTACATGTGGCCGCTACACGGTGTCACTGAGAAAAAGCACCCAAAAAAGATTCCTGGCTTATCATTAAAAAACCCACAGGAGACTGGCCAGAATGGAAAATTAGGTTGAGAAAGCAAAGAAATCATATATTCCTGATAATCTAAGCATATCTATAATACGATAGAAACAAGAAACTCTTGAAATGATGGATATACCAATCATTAGCATATGCATTTGGAAATTCACAAGATTAAACATATTAGACTGCATATTAACAAAATCGTCTATACAATACATATAAATAAAGTTTGGGTTTTGGAGCTCTTTTTTTCCCTCTCTGATGGTAACTGTTGTTTAATTTTTAGGTCACCCCCTAGAAAACTTGTTTAACCCATCATGTATCTCAGCGGTAGAAATAACTTCAATTTCAACCGTGCTGTGAAGAGTTTTCAGTTGCAATTCTGGATAGCAGCAACTACCTCATCAGATAGACAACCAAAGCCATGAGCTCAAGGGGGGGGGGGGTTAAATATTAGTAGATTTTCAAAAAACATATTCTCCTTTTATGTCTCCCTGCACCTCCCCTGCCCCCAAACCTGCTACTGCCCAATCTCTAATTTGGCCAGCTAGAGGCAGGGGAAAGGGAAGTGGAGCCAGAGAACAAAGATATCACATTTTTGGCGAGGTCTGAAGAGTCTTGATCTTTGTATAAGATAGAGAGATCAAAAAAAATAATAGTAGAGATAAGGCTTCTCTAGCTGGGTCATGGACTCAGAATGGGAATTGGACAGGAAATAGGAGGCTGGGACAGTGATGGGGTACTGCAAAGGGGCCCGACCTTTTACCCCAACCCCTTTATTTCCAAAGACGTGAGTGGGGTACAATGTAGCCACTTCTCCAAACATCATATACTCAAACCCCACCCTCTGAGTCTTGGAAGGAGCTCACTGTTTTGTCTGGCTGTTTCAGGGGACGGGCTCTGGGACAAGTCTGTCACTAACGAGACAACGGGAACGTCCGGTTGGGCCATGATGGTAGGGAGTGGGGGACTTGGTGGAGGAAACGCAGTGGCTTTGAACCTTTTTCTCTGTGGGGCAGTGTCTTTGGGACAAATGTTCTCTTCCCTTCCATGTGGCAGAGTAGCAGGACGGGCTGAGGCTGCCCCCATTTTGGGGGGCCACTTGCCCTTGGCTGGCCTAGCAGGATCAGTGTGGCCTCTTTTTGGAGAGGCCACATACTTTTTCTTGAGGAGCCTTCCTTGTGCCCACAAATATAAATTTAATATCCACTTCTTTGTGCTCCAACACTACCTCTATTATAGCATTGACCTTACTGCACTATCTCCTAGTCTGTCTTCCCTACCAGATTGGGAGGCTTTTGAAAACAAAGACCAAGTTACAACTGTCTTTATATTCCCCAACACACAGGATGTGCCTGGGTCATGGTAGGCAAGCAATCAGATTTATTACATTACAAAGGAAAACAAACACATTTACATACACATTTCTATGCTCGGAGTGTTCTGTTACCTGGTGTGCATAACTGGAGTAGACAGAGGAGAGCTACTTGGCCTAAACAATAAGACCCTTTCTGTTCAACAGATGTTAAAAACATTTTTTTTAACGTTTATTTATTTTTGAGCGACAGAGAGACAGAGTGCGAGCGGGGAGGGGCAGAGAGAGAGGGAGACCCAGAATTTGCAGCAGGCTCCAGGCTCTGAGCTGTCAGTGCAGAGCCTGACATGGGGCTCGAAGCCATGAACTGTGAGATCATGACCTGAGCCGAAGTCGGAGGGTTAACACTGAGCCACCCAGGAGCCCCCGATACAGATGTTAAATAACGATGACTGTAACTACTGACAGCTTATCGCCTTCACTCTATTTCCTTTCCTTTAAATAACAGATTGAGGCCTATTTTCTCTTGAGAGCCTCTGCTGATTATCCATCCTACAACCTGTCAGTCTCCTTCTTCTTAAGACGGTTCCTGTTATCAGTTTGTAGCCATAAATACATGTTCCTAGATTTTATAGTCAGTCTCGTTTTTTGCCACATTATGTTGTTAGAAATCACATCTTCCCTACGATGGAACATCTTCTCCTCTAACGACAATGTTGTAATTGAGGACTGACCAAGGACTCAGTATCCTATAAAATATAGTCATGATCAATAACATGTCAAAAAGACAAAGGTACAACTGCAATCCTCGAAAATAATTTAACATAGTAAACACATGCCTGAGTCCCATAAAACAGTCATAAACACACATTGATTATACAAGGATACCTGGAATTATGTAAAATCATAAAATTCAACCCTACTCTATCATACATTTTCCCCTCAAATTAATATACGCTTTAAAATGAACATTTTCAACACATTAAAGTAAACAATAATTTGTTCCGCTTTTACATTATAAACGTCATATTGCAGGATTATTTAGATAGTGTAGACCTCTTTTTAAAAAAGTCAGTCCCAGCAAGTTAGACGCTACACCCCTTTTGCCCTTCATAGGTTGTCCTCTCCAAAGCAGGGTTTCCATTCCATTGATCCTGTACTTGTACCCAAATTAGTAGGTTCAAGAAATGTTTCCTGCAGTTTATGACAATAGTGTTGTTTCTTTCCTCCTCTGAAAAGGTGACCCAATCTTTCTAACCTTCCTCCTCTCCTTTTCTTTTTCTTTCTTAAAGCTAAGGGCAGAGTTTCTCGGTAGAAGACCAAAGCAGAGCTAGGGAGAGACAAGAAGTGGCCTTAAATCACTCAAGCTCCACTTCCTTCTGTGAGTGATTCCTCTGATTTAATTTTTATTGTAAAAGCAATAAAACAACTGCTGATTGTGAGCCAACTTAAAAAAAAAAAAAAGAGGTGCAAAACATCTGTGTCATGATTGCTAAGAGGTCTGGCTGTCCTTACTTAAAATTCAATAAAACAATTCAGTCAACATTTATTGAAGGCCTCCTACGCGCCAGGCCTGCGGGGGGGGGGGGGTGCTCAGGAGATGCCGAGACAAAGGTGACAGGTTGGCTTTCTGAGGGGGGGGGGGGATGGGAGGGTGTGGGGAGGGTGTGGGGGGTGGTGTGGATGTTAAGAAACCAGCATTTAAACCTCATTCTGGGAACTTCCTATAGGGCAACAGCAGACTTGGATGACCCACTCTGGGACTATTTTGGCCATGTGATTTGTGGGTTTTGTGATTGATACCATTCTACAAACATGTCTGGTAAGAGGAAGGGCATTTAGAAACTGTTTCATAAGAAGCTTCTGTGTTTTCTAGTGAGATTGGAGTATTGAAGTTTGCTTGGTGTTTAATTAAGAAAAATCTCATAATCCCATTGAAAACAAATAGGATTATCATAATGTTTGGTAAAGGCTGATATTATAGGAAATAGGGAATCCAATTAAGGAAATATAAGGGTGAGACAGTGATGTCGAAGGAATAATCCCCTTAGCCTTGAAGTTGTGGGACATATTGAGTAATTATTCAAAGAGGAACCAAACTGGATGGCCTAGCCTGGATTTACATGGCTGAGCTATTATTTCTCTCAGAATTTTTATGAGTCTTTTCAGGAGACACCAAGTTCCACACTTCTCTGAAAATAATACACATCCATGTATGTTAGTGTCTGGGAGAAACAACTAGCATCAGGGATAAGATTATTTCCAAATGATCTATCAAAAGCAAGACATGCAAGTAAAGAATTAGTGAGTGCAATTCAGATGTTGACAATTAGATCTAATTTTGTTTGTCTGGAAAGTTGTTGCTGTGTGGGACACTTACCCACCTTTTGAGTTACAAATAATTCTCAAGTGACTTCTGATAAGGACAAATGCCATCAGAAACAAGACCCCAGAGGTTTTCTTTTTCTCAGGGGCTACATAGTCCTGTGTTTGGAACCATGGCTCTAAGCTTGTCTTTTTTTTTTATATTTTGCATAGAATGCATTTCTAAAGATAGAGTATGACCTCAGTGGAAAATAAAGCAAAAACATGAGTTGTCTCTGTAGGCATAATGTTCTAGAAGTCAAAATACGTGCAATAATCGAGAGGGAGGCCCAAGAGCTACCACCCCTCAAGTCTCCGTTGTCAAGCAAGTAGCCTTCAACAGGACCATTCTGGAAAAACACAGAAGTGCCATGGGGTTTGAGGGCAAAGGGACAGGCATTGGTTCTGAGCCAGAGCATACTGAGGGCAAGGGACTGGGGCTACAGTCACCTGCCGGCTGGCAGAACAGAAAGAAACAGTCTTCATGGGGAATAAGCTGCACTTTCATTCACGATGACTGGCAAGAGGGTGTAAACGTTTCTCATTGAACTGGACATGCAAAATAGCCTGGAGCCTTTTCTGAACCTGGAAGATAGCCGGAAGAGAGCAGTTACTCTAATAGAGGGTGTGACTCTGGGTGGCCTAGGGCAGAGAGAGAGAGAGAGAGAGAGAGAGAGAGATCAGAAGCCAGAAGAGAAGCATTGGCTGTGTCAAGTGGTCTATTCAGAAGGCTCCAGGGGGGGTATCTCGAGATCCCACATAAGAGCCCCATCATAGGAACACTCACCTCTAAAACCCTCCGAGGCCAGAGAACACTGCTGCCAGATCATCAGAGTACTGGAGAGCTAAGAAACCTCCTCTTGTTTCCCCTCTGGGTCTCCCTCCATCCCCGGGGGAGCCGGAGACAGTATTTGGGAGGGCACAGAAGAGGAGGAGCAGCACAAGGCAGAGAGGGGAGCAGCTCACCATGCCCCTTCTTCCCCACCGCTTGTTCTCCAGCTGGGGAGCTGAGAGGCTTTAACTCTGAATGAGGTTCAGATCAGTGAATTAAAATCAGACTGCTCTTGTGACTAACAGAGACAGAGCGACTTTGCACTAAGTGTGTTCAAGAGAGTTTATGGAATCTGCCCAAGATTTCATCTACTTTCCATGTAGGGAAGACACGGGCCACAGAACAGCGTCAGATCACTGGCTGAGAGAAATAGAATCCTTACTCTAACCCCAGTTTGGAGACCTACTTGTTCAATGTACCCGTTACACTTTTATTGATTTGTTGTCCTCTTTATGAGGAGAGCTTGTTGGGGATACAGACCATATGTTATATTTATCTTTACAAGTCATGTGTCAGTATCTACCACATAGCAAATGCTTGTTGAATGAATAAATGAGTTGATAAATGGGGGGGTCATGTAGGGTAGTGATTTGGGGTCCAAATTTGGGCTTTGACACTTACTAGTTGTGAGTTTTCCGCCAGCTACTTAACCTTGTTTTAACTTAACCAGTTATATAAACTTTGGCTTGACTTCCTTTTTAAAGGATTTTAAGGTCCAAAATAGTACTTGCCTCCTAGGATTTATTCGAGGGTTAGACGTGATATCATGCACGTATAATGTTCAGCACAGTGGCATGTGTGTAGTCAATGTTCAACCGACGAGAGCCTCAATGGCAGCATTACTCTGGCTGTAGTTAGGGATGGAGTTGCATGGGTTAGCATGCACAGACCACTCCTCCACCCCAGTGGGGCCTGGTGTCCTTGATTTTGATTGTACGTCCTTGACCCCCACTGGGCCTGGTGACTTTGATGCCTGAGTCTCTCGGCTCTATCTCCTCAAGGAGGAGGCTTGGTTTTCTGCTTAGGTTGGGGAGGGGCAGCTGCACTCCTCCATTGGGTAGAGAAGAGTCCTGGCTGGCGACAAAGGGCTTTAAAAAAAAAAATTGAGGTACAGTTGACACACAGTGTTATGTTAGTTTCAGGTGCATAACACAGTAATTCAACAGCTCTGTGTGTTGTGCTATGCTCACCACTGACATGGCTACCATCTGCCACCATAGTCCTCTCGACTATATTCCCTATGCTGTGCCTTTCATTGCTGCAAGAAAGTGGCTTTATTTTTTTACATTTATTTTTTGAGAGACATAGAGAGACAGAGCACAAGTTGGGGAGTGGCAGAGAGAGAAGGAGACACAGGTTCCAGGCTCCAATCTGTCAGCACAGAGCCTAATGCGGGGCTTGAACTCACAAACCGTGAGATCATGACCTGAGCTGAAGTCAGACACTGAACCAACTGAGCCACCTGGGCGCCCCTGCGAGAAAGTGCTTTTACTTGGGCATTCAACCAAGACTTCAGTTTTCAGCACCCCACCCCACTTTCAGAGGTATGTGGAACTTCTCCTACCTAAGTCTTTCCAGGATTCTATAGCACAGACCACCTTTAGTCTGAGCTTCTCCCAAATCTATCCCAGTTCCTTGGCTTTGATAAGTCAGTTACCACTGGCTTTCCAGCTTCCCATGTTTTGTTGCTTTTCCTTCTTCTTTGTCCTCATGTACTTATGCCTTAAATAAAATCCTTTTACCATCATGTGGGCAGAGGGCAGGGACGACTGGGAGAAGCCTACAATAAATATGAGTGCTCAATATGCCGTGTACAATTTGAAGTGAGTGCAACTTTTATAATAAGGAAAAATAACTGTGGTTGTAAAAAAGAATCGGGTTGGAGATATAAAACGTATATGTCCATATTTTTGTACATATAGTTAATAATACAAAGCGATTCATGCTATTTTGCAAAATAAGCCATCTAGACAGTACATGCCTTAGTGTTTTCATAAAGTAGTAATTGCTAGGGTTGAGGTTATCGAAGAAGGCTTCATGGCAGAGGTGGCAATTATTCTAGACTCTGAAAAGTGGGTCGAATTTGGATTTCTTAACGGAGCAGGCCTCTATTTAGCCTATTTCTTTATTAACAATTATGTGTAAATCAGGATATTATCTAGTGTAGTAGCCATTGCTTTGGACTTCTCAACATGCTTTTTCCTTATTATTCCTTCACTTTGGTAAGAGATGAATCCTCACTTGGAGAGAATGAAACCGGCACGAGAGAGGAAAACAGAGCCTGGAGACAGAACTGAAGACAAGACTTGAGTTTGATTCAGCTCCATCTATAGCCAGAGTGCCCTTGGACTTCCAAGTTGCAAGAGATGATAAATTCCCTTTTTCCCCCCCTTAAGTTAGTTTTAATTGGGTTTTAGTCACTTTCATCAGAAAGAGTCCCAACTAATATGGCAGAGTAATGAGACAGTATTTAACTCGGAACTTTAGAAGACCACCACAGTGGGTAGAGCTAGACCTCAACTTATAGCCTATTGAAATTACAACTTGAAGGTTGTTTCTCATTAAGCTTATTGGTGGTGGATAATTCTTATTCTTTAACTCAAGGCAATGTGGGAACAGACTGGTGTCTGCTTTTTCCCTTTGGAGCTTGTTATGTTTCTCCTAACAGATGAATTATTTGTAAGCAAAAATTAAAGATAAAAATCAATTCCCATCATCTTCAAAAAAAATGTGGTGAACATGTCCCTAGAGTTATGGGAGCTGCAGAGTAATTCACCTACAGAGTGCTGCTGGAAGGCAGAACCCACCAAGCCCCCCAGAATTCAGGGTTAAGGGAAATGATAGTTTTGTGCTTACTGATTAGAAGTCTTTGCTGTAGCAGCCAGGGCCAAGATAGCAAATCTTTGGGTGATCTGGCAAATGACTTAATAACAGGTAACTAATACCACCTAATGAATACATAAGCACATACAATAGTTCTACTCTTGTTTTGAGTGCTTTTTATATATTACCACAAACCTGATGAAGTACTGCTTAATGAGTACTCTCATCGTCTCATTTTCCAGATGAGAAAAATCGAGGCACGGAAGTGTTTAAGCCAGGATAGGCACCCAGGCGTCTGATGCTAGTAGGACATTCCCTTAATCCCTGGACTACACTGTGCTAGCTTATTAGTCACCCTATAGAAGCACCTTTGCTCTGGCTGCAAGTCTATGTCTCCACTGATAAAGCAAAGAGTTTGGGGCAAGACATAATATTACTAGGATAATAATCAGGAAAAGGGAAAAAAATCAATTTCTGCATGAAATGTATTCCTTCATTATTTTTATTGTGGTAGATTTTTCTTATGAGGCTTTAAATATTGTTCAATGAATGGTTATTAGTATTATTGGTAAAGAATAAAGAGAAAGAAAAATAATGAGTTAATAATGCCTTCTTATTTGGAAGAAAACAGTACTTTAAAACTGTGATTCTCACCCCGGGGGCAATTTTGCCGCCCACAGGACATTTGGCAATGTCTGGAGACGTTTTTGGTTGTCACAGCTGGGAGAGGCTACTGGCATTGAGTAGGTGGAGACCAGGGATCCTGCTAACCATCCCACAATGCACAGGTCGGCCTCCACAGCAAAGAACTGTCTCCAAATGTCAATAGCGCTCAGGTTGAGAAACTCTGCATTGAAACAACAAGAGTTCATTGAGTACACTTTTAATGAGCCCTGTAGACATCACTTTTCCAAGCTCAGAAGAATTTGAAAACAGGAGACAATATATTATCTTGGCAAGTCCAGAGCACAAAAATAAGTTTATGGAAATGACATAGCTTACATTGGACATATGAATAGAATGATAATCCAAAGTTTCTCATTAGAAATAAAATTTATCTGTTTTTGTGGTTTAGAAAAGTTCTTTGTGGCTTAGAGGGAACAGTTTTGGAAACTGCCAACTGTTAATTACTGAAAAAAAAATTTCTTATGAAGAGACAGCTTAAATTCATCAACAAATGGCCTTTGCTGACTTTCCATCATTCTTAGAATGTTTGTCAATGGCTAAGGCTTTAGTGACTCTCCTAAGACATGATTTGATTAAAGACATTTTTTTATCTAAGTGGAAAAAGAATATAATTAAGATTTATTAGTATAAAGACCAAAAAATGCAGGATTCTCCTACTTAGAAATTAAGAGACTCGGTAATTTTTATGATGATCTTAGTCTCCTTAATTTGAATATTTCAAAACTAATTATATTATGAAAATTGAATGCCACACACCAATTCACTTAGATTGTATTGATCATGATGAACTAATTACTTTAGATTTATGATCTGAATAATTTATTATTATGCAACCCACCCCACCATTAGTGGTTTTTGCAAAGTAGTGCAGAAAAGCAATCTTTTGCCAACTTCTATTCATGTTTAAAGAAGAATTTCCTATATGTGTGTCAAAATCTGTCACCATAGAACCCAGGGATGTCAGGTTATGTAATGTATTGACAAAGATGTAGAGAATATTTATAAAGAAAGATTATGTTTTTAATGGGAATGATTAAAGAAAGATGTATTGTTGTAGTCAAACCAAGTTTTACCACTGTGACTCTGCCCTGCTCCAGGAAGGACCTCAAAAGTGAGGTGCTATTCACATAATCAGAGAGGGGCAGGGCATATGCTTCTCTGGTCTTCCCGGGGCCAATGTGCCATCATGGGTGGAGGTGAGAACTGGGTGCAGCATTGGAAGGAGAAGAGTAGGGATGAAAAAAGGGAGAAGATACCATTCATTCATTCATCTACTCAATATGTATTTCCCTCCCAGCTTTATTGAAGTATAACTGACAAAAAGTATATATGATTGATGTGTATAAAGTGATGATTTGATATACATACGCATTGTGAAATATTCACTGCAATTAAGCTAATTAACATATCCATCCCTTCCCATAGTTACCATTTCTTTTTCATTTTTTATTTTGTGGTGCGTTCAATATGTATTTATTGATCATCTAATATGTGCCATGCCCTGTGTTTGCGTTGGCAGTGGAAAGGTAGAATAGAAAAAAAAAAAGAGGACAGCTTGACGAGGGACCACCTGGTCTCATAAAGTTTACAGGCTGCTGGGGGAAACCTATTAAATAGATAATTAGGCAATTTGTTACACTGGTCTTAAGTATAACAACAAAAATATAAGATATTATGGGAAAAAATGACCAGAGGAACCAATTTAACCTTGGGTGTCAGGAGAGGCAGCTGGTAGGTGCAGTCTTGCTCAGTGTGAACAAACAACAAAGAAAACCAAAAAACAAAGGCCTGGCTCATAGTTGATAAGCAACACAATTTAGATATCAAATATTCCTGGGGTGCCTGTGTAGCTCAGTCGGTTAAGCATCTGATTCTTGATTTCTTGCTCAGGTCATGATCTCACAGTTCATGAATTCAAGCCCTGTGTCTTGCTCTGTGCTGATGGGGCGAAGCCTGCTTGGGATTCTCTCTCTCTCCCTCTCTCTCTCTGCTCCTCCTCCTCCTCCCCTCTCTCTCAAAATAAATAAATAAATAAATAAATAAATAAATAAATAAATATTCTTTAAAAACTTTTTTTAATGTTTCTTTATTTTTGAAAGAGAGACAGAGCACCAGTGAGGGAAGGACAGAAAGAGAGAGGGAGACAGACTCCAAAGCAGGCTCCAGGCTCTGAGATGTTAGCACAGAGCCTGACATGGGGCTTGAACTCATGGACTGCAAGATTATGACCTAAGCTGAAGTCGGACTCCCAACCGACTGAGCCACCCAGTCACCCCCCAAATATATATATACTTAACTGTGAGGTTCTAGGCCTTTAAAAGACATCAATCCTGCAGGTGGTGGTAATTTTCACTCTTAAGCTAATAAAGCAAACCAGGATCAACAGGATCTTAAAAAGTTCTTACTGGCCTTAGCTACTGAATGACTTCTGTGAAAAAGATGGTTTTAAGGAAGGGTGAGGCTGGAGAGCAAAGAACCAGGAGAGAATGTCAGGCCTCGGAGGTAAGTGCACAAGGCGTCAGGAGCAAGCATGAGATAAACAAATGGTGTGACAGGGTAAGGAGCCCGTGAGGAAAACTGGCATCAAGTTCACAGGAAATGAAGCATGCTCTAAGGCAGCAGGAAGCGGAGCCCTGGGTGAACCTCCAGCAGAGGAATCTGACCTGGACAGGAAGTGAAGGGCATCATCTGAGAAGCAGGAAGGGGAGATTATTTTTTGTGTTGGTTGTAATGAGGAAAATAAGTATCAGTTACATAAACTTTGCTAAAGCTTTTGTCCTGTTTGGGATTTTAGGCAGTTTGGAGCTTCTCTAACAAAATAATCTGGCCTTCTGGGAGGTATTTGTGAAGGACAAGAACAGAGAGAAGAAAAGACTGGAGAGTGGGGAATTGCTGTGTGGATTTGTCTTGCCTCGGCTCCCTTCTGGGTAACACAAGATATCCGCCTTGGATCTGAATAAGGGCCCCCATCTCCCCTCTCAGGATGAAATCATCCACACTGGTTGAGTTACATATAATGTGTGTTATAAGATCAAAGTTTGAAGAGTGGGAAATAGTTAAGTTGTTTGTTGGAGGTTATATGGATAATTTATTCTGTTTAGACTGAAGAAGGAAAATGATAAAAAAAAAAAAAAAGCCAAAACTTCTGCCAACCCCGCCCCCCACCAGGGTAAATGGGGGGGGGGAGGGGAACATACTGAAAAGTCACCACTGAGAATATATATATATATATATATATATACACACACACACCAGCATCGTGGTGTATATATATATATATATGTATATTCTATCCAGTTGTAAACATTGTGGTGTGAGGGAAGATGGGAAGAAATAAAAACAACCAGCATTAAGTTAAAAGGGATAATTAGAGGAGCCAAAATAAGAGGTGAATGTTGCAAAGAATCTAGCTAACTTTAGAGACTAGAGATTCCTTCAAACATTTCAAGAGATTGTGAGGCTTTAAATAGTTCAGAATTTAACAAGATCCTAAGTGTAAAGGTCTCAAATACACACAAATATTTTTTGCTTTTTCCTCTGAAGGGAGGAGACACTAGGAGATGTGTTCTTGGCTGTCATTTGGAGAATGGCTTCTAGTACATTTTATTTTCTGTTAAAAGCTCCAGAGAACAGTTGGCAAATAGAAATTGGTCCACAGAAATAACATAGCTTCCTGGAACTCAGGGGGGAAGGAAATGGGTGGTTTCTTTAATTACTATAGTATTTGTGTGTGTGTGTGTGTGTGTGTGTGTGTGTGTGTGTGTTATAACTAAAGATAGCACTCTGGCTAATATCCTCAGGAGGGAAGGTGAATCTGGAAATTAGTGAATTCAAAAGTGTATACAGTTGTGTCGAATTTGCTAAGTTATGTAAAACAATAATGCTCTTTGTTTTTAATATCCTGGCTAGATCAGAAAGAGTAGATTGAAATTTGTTCTCTGATATTTAATCAGTTTAAATTAAAGGACATTATTATTTACATATGGAGAGCTAATGACTTTAATGTAGGCAACAAAGCTTATTTACAACAAAGACGTGATTGGGGGTGGCAAGAGGAGTGTCGATAGGACCTTAATTAATTGATTTGCTAATTATTCTCTTCTGCTGGGTGTTACAGTACTTTTACTAATGAGCAGCAGTAATAAGAATGCTTCAGCAAGCTATTTGAACTCACTAATAGTGCAATAGCTTCTTGGATGTTTTCAGATATTTGGGGACTCCTTTTTATCCTCTTTTATGCTGAAATTGTGGACTTTATAAACTTGAAGAACTAAATATATTCCTATATGGATACTTATTTATCAGCTATGTGATTCAGCCCAGGTCTGGACTTAAAAGGCATTTAGTGAAGTTGGAAATAAAGTAGATGACAGATTTTGAATTTAAATAAAAATTTAAAATGTATCCCATAGCAGTGCCATGTATTTATTTCTACTTAAAGACAGTGACTAGTAATAGATACATCTAAGCTCATTGGTGTAGAAGTTTAACTTTTCTGTAGGCTTATATATTTTTTTCATTTCTTAGAAAGTCATGATACTAAAGAAATTCAGAAGTCCCCAGGAGAGTCTCTGCAAATGCAAACTCATTTTTTCTTCCACATGTTCACCTCTCATAACTCCTTGGCATAGACCCTTCACTTCATCCAGTTTGTGAGTCCTGTACGGTTTCTTCCTTGGGCATGCTCACTTCCAACACCAAGTATTTGCTTAGGCTGTCCAGAAAAGAGTCTAGAATGCTCTCTCTTCTCTTATGTACATCCTTTCCTTATATCTTATATCTTACCTGATTGGGAGGAGGTGGTGAGTGATAGGTGGTGAGTAACTGGCTCACAGTTACTAAGCGTATGTAATGCTTTAGGCACTGTTGGCAATTTATATGCAGTGTTTAATAATACTCCCATTAAAAAATTTTTTTTTTAATCTTTATTTATTTTTGAGAGAGAGACAGAGTGTGAGCAGGGGAGAGGCAGAGAGAGAGGGAGACACAGAATCCGAAGCAGGCTCCAGGCCCTGAGCTGTCAGCACAGAGCCTGACACGGGGCTCAAACCCACGAACCATGAGATCATGACCTGAGCCGAAGTCAGACGCCCAACCGACTGAGCCACCCAGGTGCCCCAATAATACTCCCATTTTACAGATGGAAGAACCGAGGCTTAGAGAATACCAGTGGACTCACAAGTAATAAGTGATATAAAGTCAGAATATGAATCTAGGTCTTTTTGTTACTGTTGTTGTCATTTCTAGACTTAATCATAGCGTGCCTTGAATTGCTAAGGCCTAATTTCTCTAACCAGATGGTCAGCTGCTGGCAGGCAAGGACCTTATCTTTTAGACTGCATAGAGTAGATACTCAATAGTTATAGCCTTCTGTTGAAATGAAAAATAAAATGTAAAATGTCAAAGAATTTTATAAATAGCTTAAACATTGGAAGAAAGAAACAAATCCCAGAAAATGAGTTTCTCAAAAATCATTACATGAAGCCACAAGACATTGGTTCTATGTAAGCCAGGGCCACCCCCATGGGTATCTAGAAATGTGTGGGTGTTTTCTCAGGTTACCAGGATACTGTAAGTATCCTTGCACTTAGCAGGTGGCAGATAGGGATGTTAAACGTCCTGTAGAACATGGGAGAGGAGGGTTCCTTAAAATTGCCAGTCCCTACAGGCTACCAGTGCCCCTGCTGAGCAGCAGCACCTGACTCTGTAGCCCAGTGATGGAAAATGTGGACCCAGAAGCCAGATTGAGTTCTGACCTAGCTCCACATTTTTCTAGCTGTGTAACTCCCATTATCATTGTTAACTATGTGCCCTCTACTCCTGACATACCGTTAGTGCCAATGAAGTCAGATATTATTCACTGCTTCCACAAAAGTGTCCCCTATGGCAAGACATGATCTTCAAGGAGTGACAGAACTTACCAGACTAATAGTCACAGTGTACAAATCAAGATGTATCCTAAAATAGTGTTTCCCAGACCTTGATGTGCTTATGAGTCTCCTGGAAATCTTGTTAAAATGTCGATTCTGATTCAGGAGGTCTGGGGTGTGAGTCTACGTTTCTGACAAGCTCATGATGCTGGTGTTGTTGTCTGTGGACCGGAGGTTAAGCAGTAAGATTCAGTAAGTGAGGGGCTCACTTAATAAATCAAATAAGCATTTATTGCATGTCTATTGATATCTTAAATTACAAAGATGGAGGTAATGGAGGTTGGATATAAAGAGTATAGAATCTGGTTTCTTCACAGAAGGAACTTCCATCTGTTTTGCCACTTGGGAGAGAGAGAACATTTTCCTTGGATAGCCAATGGATAACTACATTTCTCAGGAGAGAAAGGCAGATAAATACTGCCTACCTGTGTTTCCTCATTAAAAAAAAAGCCATTTGGAGTACCCAAATAATTAATAATTTTAGAGAAGATACTGTAACTAAGTAAATGAAAGACTTGGCTGCTATTATTGGATGAGGATGCAAGCCTTGCTTATCTCAGAACTGATCTGAGCTGTGTGTTTGAGTTGGTGTGTGTGTGTGTGCTCGCGCTGTTGCATATGTGTGCTAGCTGGGAAGTGTATGAGATCTTTGCTAGTCATTGCTTCCCTAAATATTGATAGAGAGAGGGACTCTAATACCCTTCCCCCCACCATGAAGATTGAGACTCTGAGTTAAGGGGCAGAAGTTCCTAAGGCAGCCTTGACTAGGAACTTTGCATATTTTAGGCAGTGGAAGTTATTTGAATACAGTCATTGAGAGAAGGAACTACTCATTATCCACTTAAAATACTTCCCGGCTGGGCTGCAGCACGGTGCTGTACAGAAGCCAAAGCAATTGGCTTTGCATTTGGCCAGCTGATTTAGCAAGAAATTTTGCAAATTATGCAGTCCTTACAGATGGTGCTGTTGGGTTTGTTAGAATGTTTTAAAACACTGACATACTTGACCATGAACTAAATTTCCAGCCTCTTAGAGCTACTCCAGCCAATCCTAGACTCTTTCCACAGTCAGCCAGAGACCAGGAGCAGACCTTTCCTGCAACCTTATGATAAATGATTTCCTTTCGAAACCACTTGTACATTACAAGAAGTTGGTGGCAAACTGGGCCAAGTGGAGCTCCTGGAACTTTCGGTATCTTTACTTATTACCTCTGAGTTGCTTGGGTAACGTTTTAAAATGGTTCTTGGGGCACCTGGGTGGTGCAGTCGGTTAAGCGTCCGACTTCAGCCAGGTCACGATCTCGCGGTCCGGGAGTTCGAGCCCCGCATCAGGCTCTGGGCTGATGGCTCAGAGCCTGGAGCCTGTTTCCGATTCTGTGTCTCCCTCTCTCTCTGCCCCTCCCCCGTTCATGCTCTGTCTCTCTCTGTCCCAAAAATAAATAAACGTTGAAAAAAAAAATTAAAAAAAAAAAAAAAGTTCTTAATTGACTTTCTGGTGCTCTGCCTGGAGGCCAAGGAGGAGTATTTCTAGGAGAGATGATGACTGTGCTCTGCCAGTGTGAAGTGTGAATCCCCGAGAGACTGTGACGAGGGTCTAGGCCTGAATGTGTAGAGAAAGAACAGCTGGAGGCTGTGGCTTTCTCCAGAAAGAGGTTTCTAAATTTGCCTCTAGAAACTACTAGGAAGTTCAAGATACCGTATCATCTTCATACACCCATTTCTTCTTGCTCAGATCTTTGCAACAGGAACTGGTCCTGATCTTTGCTGTTAACTGCTTGCTTGTTCTCTTGGTTTCTATTTGACTCATCACCTTTTATCAATCTCCCTCAATGCCCTTTTAGTTGTGCTTATTTTGGCTTTACGTAAGCAGCATCTCTGGATGCATGAATGAGGCAGATAAAATTCCCCAGGGTTACTGAACTGCTCTTCATCTATTTTTAGCACTGCTATGAATTTACCATAGCCCACAGCATAATTCAGTCATTCTAAGCCAGAGAGCAAATTCTGAGTTTTTTTTCTTAACCTTTCCCAGAGGCTTTTGGTATAGGCTGAGCTTACAGACACAAAATTCAGTCATTGATTATTCAAGATAAGTCATACCTGGGTTTCTGTAATCATCAGATTGCCATTGTCAACTAGACATTCAGCTCTCATTCCTAATTTCGTGTTGGAAGCTGCACAAAGCCTGTTGCGTCCTATGTGTGTGTGGCTCTCGCAATGCAGAAATGGCAACACAGGAGTACCTAGTACCCACTAAGGCACTGATGACAGCCAATCTGACGACTCTTTCTTAGCCAAAGGGCCTTAAGAGAACTCTTGGCCTATAGCCTGAGCCGTTTGATCTTTGTATACCTTCCAACCCTAGGAACCCTCCATAAGGTGAGGACAGTGTGTCTTATTTATCACCATAGTTTCATATTGGGCCTTAAGCTTTTCTTAATAGATGAGTTAGGAGGCATTGGTCGACCGGTTGATTGATTCACTCATTCAAAAAACTTTCATTGATGAACACCTATATTCCAGCTTAGAATATCGGGATGGAGTTTCCCCAGCTTTTGATAGAAATATATTCTTACCACCCACTCTTTTGGCTCTAAGAGCTCCTTTATACCTCTTCTATTTCTTGAGAACATGCTCCTCTAAGGTGGCTGGCTCTATGCTCCTATTCAGGTTTACTCTTTTTCTCTGCCTCTGCAGGGTCAAGCACTACTTCTGCTAGCAAAGTGAGCCCTCCCACTTACGAATGTTGCTAGTTTCTGTCACTGATTTCTTTCATTCAGGGTCAGACTGGAGGTTAAGGAGAGAGTTGTCCTATCATGTGACCTGTGATGGCTTTGTGATGTGTCAACTTGGCTAGGCTGAACTACATCCTCCAGAATTCCCTCTCTAGTATGTCTCTGGCTATGGTGGGCTACGAAGGAGATTTCTGTTGCAAATATTGGAGAATGATAGGATGGCAGCAACTGTTTTGTCGCTCACACACCCCCACTCTCAATTGTTCAATCAAGCATCAGTCTAGGTGCCGCTGTGAAGGGATTTTGCAGATGTCATCAAAGTCCCTACTCAGCTGATTTCAAATCAACCAAAGGGATATTGTTCCAGGTGACTTAATCAGTGGAAAGTCCCCCCCCCCCCACCCCGGTTTTATTGAGATATAATTGACATACAGCACTGGATAAGGTTTAAGGTGTACGGTATGATAGTCTGATTTATATGTATTGCGAAATGATTACCACAGTAAGCTTAATCAACATCCATCATCTTATATAGATACAAAAAAATTAAAAAAATTTTGTTTTCTTGAGATGGGAACGCTTAAGATCTACTCCGTTAATAACTTGCAAACATGCCACATAGCAGTATCAACCAAAGTCAGCATGTTGTACGATACGTCCCCAGTAAGTCTTTATTTTATATCTGGAAGTTTGTACTTTTGACACCTTCATCCGATTCCCCCCACCCCCAGGGAGCGTTGAGACCTTCCATGATGTCAGAGAGTCCACACAGCAGAGCAAAGCGGTAAAATGTTTCTTTCAATACTTTGGGACAAAACTCATGTTGTTGCTGATCTGCTGATTTGCCTTGGTGATGGGAAGCGGCAGCTGGGCCTGAAACTGCTTTCCATTCCAGCTGAATCCTCACTCGATTTCACCGACTTTTGGGCCAAGTGTGTGTGTTCAACTCCAGGACCGAGAGCTCTGGCTTCTGCAGGATGCTGTCACCACCAGATTCTCTCTTGTGAGGTCCCATCCTGCTTGTGATCTCTGCTTCCTGCCTGCCTGCCCTATGGATGTCAGGCTTGCTTAGCCAGCTCCTGCAACCGTGTAAGGCAATTCTGTGTAATAACTAAATGGATAGATTAAAAAAAATTTTTTTTACATTTATTTATTTTTGAGAGACAGAGAGAGACACAGCACAAGTGGGGGAGGGGCAGAGAGAGAAGGAGACACAGAATCTGAAGCAGCTCCAGGCTCTGAGCTCTCAGCACAGAGCCTGATGCAGGGCTTGAACCCACGAACTGAGAGATCATGATCTGAGCTGAAGTTCGATGCTTAACTGACTGAGCCAGGCGCCCCTAAATGGATAGATTAAAAAAAATTATACTGGTTCTGCTTCTCTAGTTAAATTTTGACATGATACATGAATTGTAGAAGCAATTGTTTTCTTTAAATGTCATGAAGTTAGGCAGTTTGAAACCTCGATGGCTACCAGCATTCATTCATTTACTCATAACTGTGCTAGGGTTGGCACTATAGCCATAAACAAGGCAGATATGGACCCCGCCCTGGGAGAGCAGATCTTCTAGTAGGAAGGCAGATGGTGGGCAATATTTACAAGGAAAACAAGGTTAGCATGGAGCTGTTAGAAGGTATAATTGGGAGATCCCACCTACTCTGACTTGTCAGAAAAGGAAAGTAAGGCCTTGGGGAGGGAGCTAGAGAGCATGACAACAAATGAAGGCATCCAAGCAATTCTTTGGAGGGTTGTCGATGGTGGCAAGAGGGGTGAGGCTGGAGAGGCAAGCCACAGAAGGCCCTGCAGGGCAAGATAATGATGTCTGACTTTATTCTGTGGGACAAACATTTCTATTTAAAAATCTTCATGCCTTGGAACCCTAGATTTCTTTTTTATTTTAAGATATCATACTATGGTTTCATTTTGACCCTTTAAAGATCCCATGGTGTTAGTGTGCTTGCCCCTGCCTCTGCTCTTATTTATGTTTTCTTATGCAGTCCTCTTGTATAATTCACTATACTCCTTCTATTATGCTATTGTCACACTGGCTATTGTCATCCTATTTTTAACCCATTCTGCTTTGAAATCTCAAAGCACACCTGTTAAGGGAAAAAAGAAAAAAACAAAATTTGAACTCTTAATATCAATTTACCTGACAATTCCCTTGTCTCAATGTTTATTTTTTGTTCTATTGAGACTAACAGCAAAGGTTTCTGGAGGGTGGGCAGTTCATCTGGCCTCATTATTCCTGGTCTTTTGTGTCAGATCTGAGGTGCAGGGAGCTCAGGCCTTCCTTGGGCTATTAACCCTTCCTGCCTGCTAAGCACCCTGACGCTGTAAGGATTTTCTTAAGTAATTGAGCCACATGCCATCCTTGAAAATTGGGGTAGTAAATACCATCAATTCCATGGTCTAGAGAATAAGAAAGACTAAATTGGAGAAACTAGAACATATGTGGCAAAACCAATCACAAATCTGAGTATGTTCTGAATGAACTTAAATTCAATTTTTGTCTTCCTTAGCTTTTGTTCATTTTTCAAAATGCCCTCTTCAAGTCTGCCCTATAGCTGCCATCGAGGTAGCAACTAGGTATAGAGGGTTGAATCAAATCTTAAAAGCAGACTGAAATGGGTCGAAAATCTGGTCTCATCAGGGGCATCTGGGTGGCTCAGTTGGTTAAGCATCTGACTTTTGATTTTGGCTCAGGTCATGATCCATGGTTTTGTGAGTTCAAGCCCCACATCGGTCTGTGCATTGATGGTGCAAAGCCTGCTTGCGATTCTCTCTCTGTCTCTCTCTCCCTCTCTCCTGCTCACGTTGTCTCCGTCTCTCTCAAAATAAATAAACTTAAAAAAAAAATAAAAAAAAAAGAGAAAATCTAGACCCACCATAATCGATTCCTTTACCTGTAAAATGGGGATAATATTACCTACCTGTCAAATGACATGTGCAACCTGCTTAGTGCTGGGCACATAGATGGAGCTCACTAAATTTTGGGTATTAAGTACTATGATCTTGAACAAAATGATTTATCTCATGGCAGAAGGAGAGGATTGAACTACCTAGCAATTAACTCTATGGTTTTTGTACCCTTCGTATACATTTTTATACAAGAAGAAGCATCATTTGCTTTAAGGGCAGTACCTGACCTCTCAAGGTCCGAGTCAGGAGTCCTGATAGATAGTCAGGTTCTTAGATTGTGAGGACACTTGTAGAACTTGCCCAGACTTGTTTAAAAGTGAATTGGAGTTAACTATATTTATTGTGGTAATTATTTCTCAACATATATTGAGTCATTATGCTGTCAAGTCATTATGTTGTACACCTTTAACACAGTGTTATATGTCAACCATATTTCAATAAAACTGGAAAAAAAAGAAACTATCCTCACTGTAAAAAAAAAAAAAGTGAATTGGAATGCAAGAGTTTTGGAACTAGATAATGGTTTGGCTGTACAACATTGTAATGTAATTAATGCTACTGAATTGTACACTTAAAAATGGTTAAAATGGTAAATTTTATGTTATGCATATTTACCACAATAAAAAAATTCAACCCCCCCCCAAAAAAAAGTGAATTAGAGAGAGGTCCGCCTCTATGTCTGAATAACCCCTCCTCCATTCCCAAATGTAGGCTAGCTCAGTAATAATGTGACCCACTTAAGAACGAAAGAACCATATGGGGACTATTGTAAATGATTCTAGAATGTGAGTAATGGGGGGGTCCATGCCTAAACTCCTTATCTTACAGATGAGGGGTTGGAGACCCTAAAGGTGCGACTTGCTAAAAATTTCATTCACAGCACCTTCATCCCTTGAAAGCTGACTGCTGCTCTTGTGCTGTGCATGCTATTTTGCGGGGGTGGGGTTCTAGGACAATCAAGGCCTTCTGGGTGTGCAAGTGAGGCCTTTTCTTTCCATCTTTTCTCCAGGTGCCTGACCCTTGTCTGTAAGCATCCAGGGGCTCCAAGCTCTCACACTGCAAAAGCTGGACCAGGGCTTTGGGTTTCAGTCCTAGCTTAATCCTCCCACAGCTAAGCAGGTAGAGGCCATGAGTGATGTCTGACCATTCTCCAGCTTCTGTCCTGCTGTCTGAACTTCAGCACCGACCCTCAAACACTTCACTCCCTTTCTCCTATGAGGGCCTTTGCATATGCCATTCCCTCTGCCATAAATACTCTTCTCACTCTAATAATTCCTATTCATCCCTCAGGTTTCAGGTGAAACATCACTTTGTTCAGAAAGCTTTCCTGCCTTCCCAGTCTATGTTAGGTCAGATTGTTGTGTGCTGTTTTAGTCACCTAAACTTCTTGGTAACTCTCACCTCACTTGTGATTACTTGAATTATGTCTGAATTCCATGCATGAGGGTGAGCTCTTAGTCTTTCCTATCCACCATCATTTCCCAAGAACTTGGCACTGGGTCTGGCACATTTGTATTCATTAATGAAATACAAGTCCTAAAAATCAACCCTGTCTTCTCATGACAGGGAGAATGAAGTCAATGATATGACTTTACCTATATCAACGGGCAACACTTGCCAGTGGAAGTAGGGCAGATGCCTTTAATCCATCGAGACTGATGGGGGCACTGAATTAATATCATCATCCAGTTGCTATTCCAAAGAAATGTAGAAATGAGCAGGGAGGAGGGCCTGAGTTTGACCCCCCCCCCCCCAGCATTTCATGTGAGAATAAACAGTAAATCAGCAGCAAAGTAGATATAGGTTTGACATAAGGGAATGCTTTCTGGTATGATATTAAGGGTTGTTAAAAATGGGTTGGATTATAGAGGAGGAAGCCCTCCCTTGAGGCTTCAGAAAAGAGGCCAGAGTTCCATTTCAGCTGGTTATTTTAGGCCTACCACAGGCAGCTGGGTAGACTAGACATCCTCTTAGGATCCAATCGTTCCATTCCTCTGACCCCTAAGAAAGCTATAGACACAGATGTTGTCAATAACCATGCAAGCGTATACGCAAAGGGGAGATGCTTCTAGCCAGTTTTGTGGCTTTGAATGTTGCTAGTTCCTTTTCTACTGAACATTCTGAATTCACCTTTTGTTTAGAAAATTACGTCAGTCTTTAAGCACAGCAAAGTTCATTCTACAAAGGACCAGTTACATATTTCAAAGCAAGAAGTACAATGAATATCTATTTAACGCTTGCATTGACACACACCTGAAATAAATGGAGAATCCAAGCTAGGCGAGAGGATTAAAAAAATAACCTACTACTCTAATTCCAAGCACACAAAGAAAACCATCTGGACATTCTTGTGTGTCCTATCCAGGGGAGGAGGGACACATCTTCTCTTACTCTGGTTTTAAAGTGAGGGAAGAGAATGGTCTTGAATATGCAAATGAATCTAATTTAATTAACTTTTATGACCACAGCTCCTCTGAGATAACCATGGGAGCCAATTAGATTCCATTAAAATTCAATCATTTCCCTGAAGCTTCAATGAGACACCCTTTTCTTCTTGAAGAAAAAAAAAACACAAAAAAAAACCCCAAAAGACATGAAACGATCTAATGAGAGACAACAGAAAAGAGTTTTCCGCAGCAGCTCTGCGGTTTGGTCTGACCAGAAGCTGCTTACACAGTCATTAGCTCCAGTTCATCACCCTACAGCTGGCGCTACATGCAGCAATGTGAAATCATTCCAGGCCAGTCGTGTAACTGCTGACCCAAAGTTTATCATAAACTGAAGCAACAAAAGGTAAAGGTAATGATATCTCATACTTCGGGCAAAAACTCAAGCCTCATTGAGGGTGAGGGAAGAATTGTCTTGACCTCTGGCCACAGAAGAAGAGGAATTTATCCTATGTATTGCTTTGCTGCCCAGTTGTATAATGTTCGGTCCTTTTCCTTCCCCCCCGGATTACAAATGTAATACGTATTTATTGTAAAGAATGGAAAAGTACAGAATGGCTAAAAGACGCTGCCCATATCTAACAAGAGTTTGGAAGGCTGTCTTCTGCTCTTTTGTTCGCTTCTTTGCCCCTTACTAAGCAAATCTTAGAGGACTCTGTGTGTTTGGGGAGGGGGTGGTGTGGGAAGGGTGTAATGAGTGTTTGGAGTCAGGGTATCATATTCCAGTTCCTTCCTTTTCTTTTCAATCTATATCCCATGCCACTTACCTCTCTTGAACACTATGCAATTATATAGCTGCCAATGGTTTTGGATCCTGGCCCCTAAACCATTCTCCATGGTTACGAAAACATATGGTGGGTCCATCAAGTGTTTGATCCACCCTGAAAGTGCCTTGAGATGGGCTCAGAAAAATGTGCAATTGGATTTCTGGGAGCTGTGTTACCTGCTAGTTCTAAAAACACTGAATGTCGTGTGGCTATAATGGTGCAATTAATTTTACTACTTCACATAGGAGGCATTTTTACTTCTTCAGATAGGCAAGCTGCATCTAAAACAAATATATGCTTAGAGTAGATCACAGTGCCCAGCATTACGTGATTATGTAATTGTTCAGGCTATTAATTGGGATTAAAGTTGCTGTAGGAGGTTTTTTAATCAAGTAGATTTAAGAACTCACATTGTATGTTTCCTTTAGTTAGATTTTTAAAATAATAAAATACTTGAATTCTAACAAAGGTACACAATTATAAAATAATTAGAACTAAAAAAAAGATGATGATGTGGAAAATGGACATTTCTGTGGTTATAAGGGAAAGGAGAAATAAAAGCAATAAAAAACAATAAAACCAAGTCTTCCCCCCCCCCGCCCCCCACCAATAGTTTTTTTCTGTTTTGTTTTCAAGACCTTTAGCTCAACTGGGTCTAAAAATTATTCCCTATGCTATGTCCTAGTTTAGAGTTGAACCATTTTGTTTCTGGACTGTTATAATTTCAAGAGCTACATCTATTGAGCACTTACTACATGCCAGGTGCTTCAGCTTATTTTTTTTAAATAATTTTTTTAAGCGTTTATTTATTTTTGAGAGACAGTGCAAGTGGGTGAGGAGCAGAGAGAGAGGGAGACACAGAATCCGAAGCAGACTCCAGGCTCTGAGCTATCAGCACAGAACCCAACATTGGGCTTGAACCCACAAACCGCTAGATCATGACCTGAGAGAGAGGGAGACACAGAATCCGAAGCAAGCTCCAGGCTCTGAGCTATCAGCACAGAAACCAACCTGGGGCTTGAACCCACAAACCACAATATCATGACCTGAGCCGAAGTCCAACACTTAACTGACTGAGCCACCCCCGCTTCAGCTTATTTTAACCCTTATATTAATATTCTGAAGTTGATTGTACCAGCTGGAGCAACTGAATATCCAATATCCATTTTCTCCTCTTCTGTTTGCTAATAGAACCCAATTTTGCTTGGAGTGTCAGTGTATCCAACTAAATACTTATTTTCCCAGTCTTCAACACTGCTAAGGTGGCTCTGTGATCCAACTGTAGCCAATGAGATGTAAGCAGAAGTCTGCTGGGGGCTTCTGGGAAGTTGTGCTCTTTCTTGATAAAATGGGTCACACATAGTTAAAGCTCTCAGTCTACCCCTTCTTTGTTCTGCTTTTGGTGTAAATGTGATGGCTGGAGCTGCCTTTAGTATAAATGTGATGAAACTACAGTAGCCATCTTGGAAACATAACGCAATGAGCCAATATGCTAAGAAAGGAAGAGCTGAAAGGTAGAAAGACCCTGGGATCCTGACGACATTGTTGAACAGCTAAATCTTCCTCAGCAATTGCTTGCCACTATACTTCCAATTATGTGAGAAAGAACAATAATTTTTAAAACTATTGTTAGGTGGACAGTTATTTGCAGTTGAAAGCATTCCCAATCCCACTTCTCAGATAAAGAAACTAAAAGGCCAAGTGACTTGCCAAAATTATACGATGTAACTATATAATGGGGATTTTAACTCACATATTCTGACTCTAGAATCTAGAGCTTATTCTCTTAGACATGATTCTATATCATATCTCTATGTGCTAGGTTGCAAATCTAGAGCTTTTTGGGAAACTTGAGCTTGATCTTGAGCTCCCCCTCTGACTTCTCCTTCTCAGAGATGCCATTACCAAGTGCTACCTCATCTGGACGATACGTATGCCTCTTTCCACCTGTTTCTACTGCACCGAAAACCACTTTCTTGCTTAAAATACTCAGCAATATCTTTTCCACTACAGTAGGAATCTTAACTTCTTTAGAGTCATATAGGTACCATAATTGGTAGAAGCAAGTAGACTGTATGAAAATCAATTGTGTTGGTATATTAGTTATTTACTGCTGTGTAACATATTGCTTCCAAACTTAGTATCTTGAAACAACAACTTCGCTCTCTTACACAGTTTTTGAGACTCAGGAATCTGGGAGCAGCTTAACTGAGTGGTTTGGGTTCAGGTCTTTCATAAGGTTGAGGTCAATAGGTGGATGGGGAATTTAGTCATCTGAATATTTGACTGGAGCTGGAGAACCCACTCCGAAAAGCTTTATGCACATGGCTGTTGGCTGAGGTCTTTACTTCCTCACCATGTGGGCCTCTTCTCACAACATGGGAGCAGATTTCCTTCAGAGCAAGTCATCCAAGAGAGGTAGAGTCACAGGGTCCTTTATGATCTAGCCTTGGAAGTAAAATGGCATCATTCTGTGCTATTCTGTTGGTAACACATACCAAATGCGATGTACAGCATGGGAGGGAATGGGTACCATGAAGCAAGGATCATTGTGGACATCTTGGGTGCTAATAACCCCAGGTAGCTATAGGACAAATGGTCGTATCTACTATTCAGCTTTAGTTAATTGTCACTATGGTAGAAGAAGGGTCCTATGTTTCTGAGTTTTTCCATTTCTCAGCTAAAGCCATAAATACAGATTTCTAAGTTAAATATCCTGATAGTACATGTTGGTTTTGCCCAACAAAATACAAATACAATCCAGATACAGTCTGCAAGCTGCCAGTTAATACCCTCTCAGGCTTGTAGCACAACAGGCATACACAGGCCCATTTCCAATCTATGTCGCTGACTGGAATGATATTTTCAATAGGAATCTGAAGACAAGTCTAGGCTTTACCAGAAATTTGTACCATGATAATTTAGTAATGTCTGTGATGGATGCAGGTGGGAGAGTGAAAACATATGTCCCTCAGATTGACACACATGGGCATAAAATTAATTGCCCAAACTAAGATACTTTTTTTTAATTTTTAACTTTTAATGTTTATTTACTTTTGAGACAATGCGACAGACAGAGTGCAAGCAGCGGAGGGGCAGACAGAGGGAGACACAGAATCTGAAGTGGGCTCCAGGCTCTGAGCTGTCAGCCCAGAGCCTGATGTGGGACTCGAACTCACGAACCGTGAGATCATGACCTGAGCCGAAGTCGGACGCCCAACCACTCAGGTGCCCCTAAACTAGGATACTTTTGAGAGTAAAAGGGTGTGCTATAATACTGCACTACTATGGTAAATTAAACTGTGCCGTAAATTCAGACTAACTCAGGCAAACCAGATGTATGGGTACCACTCACATAGCCCTTCATGAAATCACTCCAGTGTCACCTTTCATTCTTTATCTGTATCCATTAGGGCCACATAAAGCAGAGTATGTGCATACCTCTAAACTTCACTGCCGGTACTCCTGCTGCCCCCCATTTATTCTGTTTTCTCCTCATGCCCACCCCCGTTCCCTCTTCGACTTCCAACTACTTCAAGTCCCAGCAGAAGGGTCATTTTTCAAATCTGATCCTTTCACTTGCTTCCCTCCTTTCTAGGCTGACTGCTCTTTCATCAGAGTTCTTATAGCACTTTATACATATCTTCAGTGCAGCATTTATCACAGTAACCCACATGCAGGGGTCATATATTACTCATTTAGGACTCTTATACCCATCTCAGCATCTGGCACAGAGTAGGTGCTTAATAATAATACATTGAAATTTTATTTTGAATCTCACTTCCACTCGTTTTCTTTAATACCCCCTGAAGGAGATGATGATGAATAATGAAAATGCCCAGTAGACAATAAGGGGGAGGTAGTGTAGGAGCAGAAAAAAATCCACACACTGGATAATTGGTTCTTTAATTACTGACCACTAACCTAGGTAGTGCTCATAGTAATTTCAAATTCTTCTCCTCCTTTTTACTTCCAAGTGAACGGAAGCTGTGTTTATGGAGGATGAGCTTCTATCTTGATAGTAAGAATGAGTACTATAGCCCATATCATAGATGCTAGGAATACTCAGGATGTGCATGAGTTTTATAAATGCCATCTCCCTCAACAGTTCGTAACTAAGCGGTGAAAATCAATCCCAGGCCTACCGTGGACATATAGGAGGATTTATTCACTAATACTCGTTTGTGTTGTCTATAACCCTCAGGGGAAAAAGGAGAAACTGATGGAGAATAATGCTCTCTATAAACTCTAATGAGTGAAATTAAAGTACAAGATGTTAAAGGAATAGTCCTGGGAGACTGAGATGTGTTTTTGTTGGAGGTGGGTGGATTATGGTGGGATACCATTAAATCCAATAAATCGTTATTCATTTTAATCCTGAAGTCTGAGATGGGGGGTAGATCAAATGATCATCATGTGGTACCCTTTCTCTGGTAGGGTCTCTGACCCAGGAAATTTGGATCCAGTCCTGGCTCTTGTCCTTCTTGAGAGTGTGATTTGAAGTAAGCCGTAACTTTTCTCTGAACCATCTTCCTATTTAAGATGGGGCTACTAATCATACTTATTTCACAAGGTTGAATGAAATAAACTATGTGAAAAGACCTTGTAGACTGGGGTGAAGTCTACCAATGGCAGTTAGGGCTATTATTAGGCTGATCTGCAGGCAGTGATGATGGAAAGAGAGTGGGAGGGAGGAACAGAATGGAGAACCATACTTCCTTAAGCTGCTCTCAGGCCTGCTCTGACTGAAACCTGGGTTTATTCTATAACAGTAAGGCTAATAATAATGCCCAATAAAGCATAAGCATTTAAAAATTAGTCTGGGATAAGGTTGGGTTTGCCAGGGAGGGTTGGTCCTGACATCACATGCTTCAAACCTGTGGTTGGCAGTTTGTTCCTCTATTATTGCCTGCTTTGGAAAGGGCGAATCTAAATTGGAACTCTCTCCTCTGTTTAAGCTGTTTCTGCTGAGTTCCATAGCATTGATTATAGTTCTCACATCCTGCAACTGGCTGTTTCATTCTTGACTCACCTCCAGACTCAGAAATATCCCTCAGAAAACACAGAGGTTTTAAAAATTGCATATCTCTTAACCTTGTGCCTTCATGTGTCCCATGTAATACAGCCAGGCCATGGTGTCTTTCTTGCCTTATTGTCCCTAACCTGTACAGGAGCAGAAACCTTGACAGACTCCCACCAGATCTTTTAAAAGAGAGGCAAACGTGGGAGAGTTTCTCTGTAGTCGTGTGACCTTGGGTGGTTTCTTCAACTACAGAAAGAGGGATAATAATAACTAATGTGGAGGCTGCTGTGAGCTCAAGCAATAATGTAAGGAAGAGCACCTGGTACACGGCAAATATCCAACAAACATAATTGCTGTTATTATTAATAATAATAACATTAAGGGCATTTAGAATAAAATGGCATTTAAAATGAGTCCTGGAAAAGTTAATTTATACTTAATAGTCAAGAAGCTATCCATCCATGTTTTCCGTGTGCTGATTTAGGAAAAAAAGTCTCTTCCCTAGAAGGAGAGACAAATGTCGGTACATAAAAATCTAAATAACAACGCAATAGATGGAGGACATTTCATTACCTTGAAAAACTATTAAACAAGATAATCCAAGATGCACTGAGGGTAACTACAGTGATTTTTTTTTTTTAGTTGAGTAGCTACCTGGGTATTACTCTATAATATACTGAAAACAGCAATATTTGATATTATATCATGACCATGGAGTATGACAATGAGATTGCATCAGAAGCCACCAGCACCCTATGTGCCAGCTGGTTTTTAGACCAACATAGAGTCAAGATCTCCTTAGGGCTGGCCAAATATATATTAACCCCCACTCCAGTCACTCACCAGTGATAGACCTTATTCTTGGAGTTTCATTTCTTAAAATTTGATCCTTATTAAAATAGTACTATCCTTGCTGTCATCAATCACTGACACATTTGTATGAGTGAGTTTGGGTCCTGTTTGAAGATTAAACTTTACTGGAGGAGAAGGCTCTTAGGGAAGCTGGGAGGAAAGTGGCCACTGCAGGGAAAGAAAGACGGATACTTGGAGAGTGGGGAGTAGGAGGTTTGGGAGGAAGAGGGGAAGCCATTCTAAGACTATCTTCTCTAGAGAAGCTGACTGGCCATCTTGTATCCTTAATGCAGCTTTACCTTCCGCGTCCCTTCTCCTGGCACTGGTTATACTTAAGAGATGAAACACAGATTTTCCCCCTTAGTCTTCTATTTGTTCTAAGAACCAGAGGGAACAGGTGTTAAACTTATCAGTAAGGAAAGAAGGCCTTATGAATGGTGAGAAACTTCACTTCCAGCTTATTTGTAAGACCTTGCATTTTCATGTTATAAATTGTCTTCAGGGTTTTTAAAATATTGAATAAAACAATAAAAAGTAATAAAGAATTTTTAATAGCCTAAGGTGGATAATATAGTTCTTTTAGTGGGAAAATTATGACATAATATTAAATCACTCTTCTTCATGAAGTTTTTTTTTCCCTAAATGAAGCAGGAACTAACAAAGACTGAATTGAGAAAGAAAGCTGTTGTTGAATAATATGTGATAATGAGGTTGGCTCTTATGAATGGTTCAAAGACCTATAGATAAAACAGTGTAAAAACTGACAGATTTGCTATTAATTTTTATTCATCACAGTCTGAGCTTATTTTGTGTATTTGTTTACTTGTTTACTGTCAATCTTCACATTAGAATGGAAACCCAGTGGAGGCCATGCACCATTTCTCTGTTTTCGGCTATGTCTCCTACCACCCAGGACAGTGATTAGTATTTATTTGTGGAATGACAAATTTATAATCTAGCCTCATGCACTGGCTCAAAATTACTCTTTTCCTAAATTCACTTTATTACAAGCACTAAAATGACATATCTGAAGATAGTTTGAAAAATAAAACAAAACAAAATTCAATCCTGACCTGAAATTAAATATGATAATCACAAAACTATTCTTCAGTAGACACAGATTAGTATGACTCTATATTTTCAACATCTGTCATTTTAAAATAAATTATTCAACATTATTAGATGACTTATAAATGACATCAATCAATTAGCACTGCAGGGCTAAGTCTTGGAGAATTTGTTTTAGAGGCTAGATTGGTAAAGCTTTAACTCTTCATATTCCCCAGAAAGCATTAACGCAATTTAGGCTCTCACCAGGCTCCCTCTCTTCCTCCCCTATTGAAAATTTAATTAATGTGCACATTATTTGGGCTGCCCATTCCAATACTGCTGGACACAGGCGGAGGTAGGAGTTCCAACAGGGCGCATGGGACTAAAACACTCCCGCCCCTACCCTTAGAAGAGTGAAAGCTGGCAGTCCTGTTGTTTGAAGGCAATGAATCAAAGACTACTGTGCTGACTGGTAAAGACTCGCTTTTACATAGAAGTCACTGACGGGCCTTTATGTATTGAAATGAATCATTGTCAGTTTTGCTCTTCATTTGCTGGATGGATTTTAACTGCATTTAGAGGTATTAAGAATCACTGTTTGATCTATTGTATTAATTGTCACATACTCCTATTTTGGGTTTTCTGCACACTTGTAAAAAATGTGTTGTTTAAAGACATTAAAGGACAATTAGTATCCTGCATTGCCAAGACATTTGGTTCTATAGACACTTCTTAAAATTTAGTAAGATGAAAGATTTACTTTTTATTTATTTAATTTATTTTTAAAAATAAACTTATTTACTTATTTTTAGTGTTTTTAAAATTTTTGGGGGGCGAGGGGCAGAGAGAGAGGGAGGCAGAGGATATGAAGCAGGCTCTGTGCTAATAGCAGAGAGCCTGATGTGGGGCTCGAACTCATGAACTGTGAGATCATGACCTGAGCCGAAGTCAGATGCTTAACCGAGTGAGCCACCCAGGTACCCCAAAAGATTTACTTTTTTTGAAAAAAAATCTCCAGAGTAGAGTGATCAGATTTTCATGGACTTTCCTGTTTATTTGTTTGTTTGAACTTGCTGGTTTTAAGATGGAATATCCTGCATCCCTAGGACCTTTTCAGTCCTGGGAAAATTGAGAAGGTTGATCACCCTATCCTTAGTTGTGTTGTTGACAGAACCTTATCAGGACTTCTTGAAATCAGGGCATGCAATTGATTTGGAGTCCATTATTGCATTTTAAAGAATAACAAATCTCTACCGTGGCAAAAAACCGTGAGTGAATAGGCAGTTTTAAGGAATTACCTTGTGCAAAGTTCTTTGAAGTATTACTCTTTGGAACCACTTTGGGATTTAGATATTGGTGCCTCACTCCTTTTTGGTCCCAGGAACACAAGGTCAAGTCATCCAGAAGCATTTGGAGTAGTTTAGACAACTGTGAAGAATTTACCAGGCTAAAGGCTATATGTGGGTTCCAGATTGATTCCAAAGGCACTGCTGATGATAGTATCCATATCAAAGGTGGCAGTGATGCCACTGATAAAATGAATCATCGTTACAGAACAATCTTATATGAGAACCGGCTTTCCCTTTTGTGCAAATGGGATTGATACGTGCATTGGAAAATGTTCCTATCATTCATTCTGCTGTGCTGAAGACATGAATGCTGAGGGAGAAAAGTGCTAGAAGCCATGATTGTTAGAGATTAAAGACATTGTGTCTATGGTTTGAGCACCCCACTCCTCTACTGTACATGTTAATTCTTTGAACCTCTGAACTTGTCAGTCTGCTTTCTCAATCCCTTTTTATGATTGACACCTACTTGATTTCGGGGGAGTACAGGCAGCATTGCAGAGCAGAAAGAGCAAGGGTCTAGAGTCAGATAAATTAGGTTTAAATCCTGGGTCAGCCCAGTACTTACTATAAAATGTAGGCAAGTCTCCTGATTTCTTTTGAGCCTCAGTTTGTCATCTACAAGATAGATTTCATGATTCTTCTCATGATTGGTTGGTTCTCAGGCCTAAATGGGATGATATGCATGAAAGTGCTTAGTAGATACTGAAATTATACTAAAAAGGACAAACAAACCCACATACTGTGACGTATAGACTATGTTTGGGCACCCTCAAGTCAAAGGTGGTCTGAAACGGTCACTGGTTTGGTAAATGTTAGGCATAAGGTGGAGAAAGCACTTTAAATTAGGAGTCACCGAATATAAGATCTACTCTGGCTCTATCCTTAACTGCTCTTGGGCTTTGGTTTCCAATGATCTCAAGTGTGTAAGTTGTGTCAAGTAATTCCTAGAATTTCTCATGTTTCTGAAAGTCCATAAATTGGTGAAGTCTGTGATATGTGAATCTGAGGTGTGTCTGTATCCTAGAGCGACTACTGTATCATGTTTTACATTATATTCTACAGAAGACACCATCCTGAATTTTTGAGTTCTGTCTCAGGAAGATTGGATAGCTCTACGTCTCATTCAACATGACCTTGTGCATCTTTTCCCCATTCTTCAGCCATATTTGTTTGCACCAGGAGTGGAAATCTATCTCATGGTGGGCTGCCTGTTAGATTCTCTTGCCAGATATTTGGGATTAGAATATAGAAAATCTAGTTAACAGACAGTGATGCTGCACCTCAAAGGTCACCATGTAGGTACTTGGAGGCTGAAGGTACCATTTTGCAGAAGCCATCATGAATCATGTGAAAGCAAAGTGAAAGAAGGAAATCTGGGATAGGTTTGATGGAGAGAGAAGGGAAAAGCAAAGGGGAGGGAAAGATGGAGAAAGTAACTTCTTAGGTCATTCTCTGTTCTAATTATCTGCACGCCTTGTTGTTTTTTTTCTATATTTGAGTTCTGTGAGATTTCCCTGCCTTCTTTTTTACCTAAAGCAGATTTAAATGGATTTTCTGTTCTTTATGTGCAAACTTGCCCTAAGACATATGGTAACACAGACTAGAAAGTGGTAACTAGATTGGGAATTCTTTAATGGCAGGTAATTTTGTTTATTTTATTTTGTTTTGTTTTGTTTTATTTTGCTTTGTTTTGTTTTATTATTTTGTTTCTTTGCAGTGGAATCCTTTCTAATGAAATTTTTTATGTTTCAAGTTTTTATTTAAATTCTATTCTATTTAACAGTATGGAGACCCATCAAAAAGTTAAAAATAGAGCCACCTTATGATCCAGCAATTGTACTACTAGGTATTTACCCAAAAGATACACAAACACTGATTCAAAGGGGCACATGCACCCAATGTTTATAGCAGCATTATCAACAATAGCCAAATTATGGAAAGAGCCCAAATGTCCATTGACTGATGAATGGTTAAAGAAGATGTGGTGTGTGTGTGTGTATATACATATATATATATATATATATATATATATATATAATGGAATATTACTCAGCCATCAAAAAGAATGAAATCTTGGGGTGCCTGGGTGGTTCCATTGATTAAATGTCCGACGTCCGACTTTGGCTCAGGTCATGATCTTGAGGTTCACGAGTTCGAGCCTCACATCGGGATCTCTGATGTTAGCACCGAGCCCACTTTGGATTCTCTGTTCCCCCCTCTCTCTGCCCCTCCCCTACATGTGCTCTCTCTCTCTCTCTCAAAAATAAAAAATAAACATTAAAAAAAGAGAATGAAATTTTACCATTTGCAATGTTGTGGATGGAGCTAGAGTGTATTATGCTAATGGAAATAAGTTAGTCAGAGAAAGACAAATACCATATGATTTCACTCATATGTGGAACTTCAGAAACAAAACAGATGGACATAGGGGAAGGGGAATAAAGAGAGGGAGGCAAACCTCTTTTAACTATAGAGAACAAACTGAAGCTTGCTGGAGGGGAGGTGGGCAGAGTATGGGCTAAATGAGTATTAAGGAAGGCACTTGTGATGAGCACTGGGTGTTATACGTAACTGATGAATCACCAAATTCTACTCCTGATACCAATATTACATTATATGTCTTGTTCCCTTTTGAAATAAGCTTTTGGCTCAGCTCTCTGCACAAAGTACGTACCCAATGAATTTATACTGAAATGACATAGAAATCATATATTTGTTTAAGAATAGTGCCATTGATGGCATTTATATAAAAAGGATTAATTATAATAGATAATTATGTTTCAGGAAGCATTTCTTTTGATCCTCCCAATTGGGAAAGAAACACTACTGAGTGCTGTCTTCACGGTATCTCCAGGATCCATTCAGGACCTAGCTTACTATAGGCTTTATTTTAAAATGTCTGTTGGGTTGAATGGCCCAGGAATGTGGCCAATTCTGTGGAGATATAAAAAGAGATATAATTTATAGTTGCTCTACATAAGCAGCTTGCAGTGTAGTTGGGAAGATACAAGGAAAAAACCCATGGTGATTTGCAATGGATTTCACACAGCCGGGAGAATGGAAGGTCAGCAGGGTCTAACATATTTAGAGAAGGTTTGTAGGTGAACAGAAGGTTGAGTTGAGAGGTTGGGATATGGCAAGGCAGAGATAGGTGGGAATGAGGAGAAAGGGCTAAACCAAGGCATGGAGGCAGTATTGAGCATTGTGAGCACGTGAACTTACAAATAAATGATTTATATTAAGAAATTTGAGACATAGTGTCCAAATATGGAGGTAATAAAGGGTTATGACTCAGAGTGCTGACTCTGAATTTGGACTTTCCAGATTCAAATCCCAGCTCCACACCACTCCTGTCATTTAACTGGCTTTGTGATGTCAGGCAATGTATTTAACCTTTCTGTGCCTTGGTCTCCTCGTCTGTAAAACTGAGGGTAATGATAGTATCCATCTCATAGAGGTGTTGTGAGAATTAAAGGGGATACAGTTTGTAAAGTTCTCAGCAAGCACTGAATCAATGTCAGCTGTTACTATCTGTTGTTGCACTAGATATCTGGTGGCAAGATCCAACTAAAAGAATCACCCTATTAATTTTGAACTGCCAGATCAGATAGCAAATCTCTTAGCCATTTGGCAAGCCAGTGACTGTCTGAGTTGCTACTGAATTTGTGGAGCACTGGTAGGGACTGTTTTATGGTAGGAAAGAACATTGAATGTGCAGAACCCAGTGGAAGTTGTGAGTGTTGGTGGAGGGCTTTGGACTTGGTTGGAGAGATGTTAGGGCACAGCTGCTTTTCCTGAGCAGGGAAGTGATAAGACAAAAGTGAGAGAAGGAGAGACAGGAATAGGAGGTGCAGTGAGGACGTGTGAGGGGCTATTGCAGTAATTCAGGTGTTAGGTGACAAAGGCCAGGCATGGGGCTGTGGCTGTAAGGTGGAAATGTGGTGGGAAGACTGAGAGACTCTTCAGAGGAATGTGTCTACTTCTCATCACCTTCACTGCTGCCACCCTGGTCCAGTTCCCCATCATCTCTTGTGTGGATTATTGCAGCCTCTTCCTAACCTCTCTCTGCTTCTGGTCTGGCCTCCTGGTCTTATCTCAACACAGCCACTCCTTTACACACACATCCATCAGCTCCCACATCACTCAGAGGACAGGCTGAACCCCTCACTGGGATCTATAAGGGTTGCACTGTTGGGCTCCTGCTACCTCAGGCTTCATCCGTGCTCTCTACTCCACACACCCACATGTCCTCTCTACTCCACAGAGCTGTCACCCTTGTGTTCCTCAAATACATCAGACCTGGTCCTGCCTTAGGGAACTTGCCTGTGTCTGTTCTTCTCCTATGTATCTGCAGAGCTAATTCCTTCACCTCCTTTAGGTCTGTATCTAAATGTTGCTTTCTTAGTGACATGCTTCTTGGCCATCCTTCTGAAAACAGCCACTCTCCTCCACCTTGGCACTCCCCCACTCCCTTATTTTGCTTGGCTTTTCTTTCCCTTATCACCCCCTGACATGATTTCTTTGTCTGTTCATTGTCTAATTCTCCACTGGGATGTTAGCCCTTTTGAGCTCTCAAAAGTCGTATTTTTGACTATCTTTTTCAGGACCTAGAACAGTGCCTGGCATGGAGTAGGTGCTCAATAAATGTGTTGAATGAACATGTGAGTAAAAAGCAATCAGATTTGTTGTGCCAGCACAGTGTTGGGTGTCCCCTCAGAAGCTGATTCATTTGCTTTCTGCAATGACCCTGTTCTCATTGTCTTATAAATGATGATATTGAGGCACAGAGATAGGGGGGAACCAAGGACACAGTGCTGGTAAGTGACACAGTCAGGGGTTGTGTCCATTCTTCTGGCCTTGGCTCTTGCCATTGTTTTTCATCGTTAAGATGAGATGAGGAAAGAGAGGTCAGTAAGTCCAAGGCTTCTAGCCCTCAACAATGGAAGAGCATCAGAACTGGCAACAGAAATGAGAATGAGGATATATGTAGCAAGGAGTAAGGATATGTTGGACCAAGTAAATGTTTAGAGGGAAATCCTTAATCTTAAGTAGGGTGACTAAATAATATATTGAGTAAATCATATTGTCTGAGACCCTTCTGAGGGTGAAAGTAGGCACTATTAACAATTAAGCTGGAATGACAGACATAAATTGGGACTATCCCAGCAAAAGGGAACAAGAGCTTACCCTGGATTTAGGGGATTGGAGAGTTGGTGAGACATCATGGCTAAAGATTTGGGTGTCTCCCTTCAAAAAGGACAAGTGGAAGCCGTGAGGACGCAGGGTCTCACCATCAGGTCAAGGGAAGAAGAGGATGTCAAGGCCAACTTCAAGGCTGTCCCACAGACAACAGTTGTAGGAGAAAGAGGAGTCTGTGAAAGACAGAGAAGAACCAAGAGAAGAGAGACACAGAGGTCAGGAGGAGCTGTGAACAGGAAGGAGGGGAAGTGGGTGGAGGCTACACTTTACAGGGCAACTTAAAAGTAGGTCAGCTGGCACTTGGCAACAGAAATGAGATTAGAGAATCACTTGCTTTTTGATTTTGTAACAATATCTTCATCTGTCTCAACAAAGTGCTAAAAGGCATTTAATCAAAGTAGATTAAAATTAATTTTGATTTGAGGACTTTTTTCTGCTACTGCCCTCATTATATTTTGAGATGCTATGGGTGCTTTCAAAGACTGGATCAGGAATGAGAGTTTGGTGCCCCAGCCTGAAGTTTTCTGGTGCCTCTGCAAGGCCTGAGTCACTAAAAGATCCTATATTTAGAGTGCCATTGACACAGATAAAACCTGGGCCCTGGTTTGAAGATACAAAAGCAAAGGGGGATACTTTTTGTGATTTCTTTGGGGTCAGGAAGATTAAAAATTGAGTTTCTAGGCTTAATAGGTAATATTGTCTTAAATCTGTTTTTTTTTAATATTTTGTTTTTGAGAGACAGAGAAAGAGAGAGAGAGAGAGAGAGAGAGAGAGAGAGAGACAGAGCAGGAGCGGGGGAGGGGCAGAGAGAGAGAGGGAACACTGAATCCGAAGCAGGCTCCAGGCTCTGAGCTGTCAGCACAGAGCCCGACGTGGGGCTTGAACTCAGAAACTGTGAGATCATGACCTGAGCTTGAAGTCAGACGCTTAGCCGACTGAGCCACCCAGGCGCCCCTAAATCTGTTTTTTTTTTTTGGTAGAGTAGAAATTTTCATGACCTCCTTATCAGTTTAAGCAGATGTTTTCCTACCCTAACCTGTTAACATCAGTGAAGGAAGGGTGTGTGTGTGTGTGTGTGTGTGTGTGTGCGCGCATGCACATGCAAGTAGGGGTTGGGGGATGGGGAGGCCAGCAAACAAACAAAACCCTAGTTTAAAAACATTGAAATGATGAGAAAGAATGAAATCTGGCCATTTGTAGCAACGTGGATGGAACTGGAGAGTATTATGCTAAGTGGAATAAGTCAGGCAGAGAAAGACAGATACCATATGTTTTCACTCATATGTGGATCCTGAGAAACTTAACAGAAGACCATGGGGGAGGGGAAGGGGGGAAAAGTTACAGAGAGGGAAGGAGGCAAACCATAAAAGACTCTTAAATACTGAGAACAAACTGAGGGTTGATGGGGGGTGGGGGAGAGGGGAAAGTGGGTGATGGGCATTGAGGAGAGCACCTGTTGGGATGAGCTCTGGGTGTTGTATGGAAACCAACTTGACAATAAATTATATGAAAAAAAAATAAAAATATTGAAGTGATAGCATTGGCAAAAATGCTGGTGGAGAATATCTAACAATGGAGTTGTTTAGTAACTGGTGGTCTGTCACGTAATGGTTAAGAAGTGAGAGTGAGGTCACTAATCGCAATATTTTTGTGTACCCAGACTTGTTAGTCCACTTGGCTCTGGCCAGAAGGGGTCTTTTCCAGGTAAAGTATGTGTGACTAGCACATTGTTTAGGGTTCTCAGTTTATTAGACAGTGAAGGCACATGACCAGGGCTCTGGGAATAGAATCTAGCCTTTGCATTCTCTGAAAGCCAATATTAGTAGTTGTGTTGGGCAGCAGCATTAGACAGAGGATACACAGCAGGCCTTCCTCATAGTTGCTTTTTATCAAAGCAAAAGTGTTACTGGGCTGAAATCACCATGGCACACAACTCCTGGAAACCAACAGGAATAACATCTCGCAGGAATTCAAAAGGAAGAAAGTCATTAACATTGAGCCAAAGCCTGCTGGCATGCATCACAGAAATCAAATAGATATAGAGGGCTCCCCTGAGAGGGGAAAATGCATGACTCCAGGCTACCACTGCACAAGAAGCTGATATCAATACCTGAATACTGGTTTTTCACAGAAGCCATCCGTCTGTAGCTGGTTTTCATGTCAAATCTGATGAATGTGTGCAGGCAAGGCTGACGTAGAATAAGGGAGCAGGAGTTTGTTTTGGCACACCACTCCCCTCTGCCCTTCTCACCCCCTCCCTAACAGTGGAGTCCCCTTACGGAGCTTCTTGGAAGATTTTGCAGGCAAAGCGATAATTTCTTAGAGACCTATGGTACCATATCAATTGTGTTCAATATTCCTCTCCTTTTCCCTTTTATCACCTCCTTCCTTCCTCCTCTCCTTGTTTCCATCTGTTTTATTTCAGTGGCTTCTCTTTTTTCCTTCTGTTTCGTCATTCTTCTTTCCCTTTCCTGAGATATGAAACTGGGACAGAGAGAAAGAGAGAGAAGACTGGGAAGGAGGGTCATCTGTTCTCTGTAGATTGTAATTCTGAAATGTTTGTTGATCCAGGGATTTCTTAATATTGTTGGTGTTTGTTTTCTTCTCATAGGGTTGTTGGAAGGATTAAATGTGAAGTATTTAATCCGGTGCCTGGCATGCAGTAAGGTCTCAATAAATAGTACTTGTTATTAGTATTTAAAAGTTTGCCCTTGAAATAAATACCTTCAGGTCAAGGGCATTCCGTTTAGGTGGGGATTTCTTCATTTTTCTCAAGATGTTCCTTTTCTGAAAATTCTTTCAAGGTAATTACATGTATATGTGCACGCTCTTTCTCTCTCTCTCTCTCTCTCTCTCTCTCACACCCACACCCACCCTTTGAAGAAGGGGTACACTGCAGAGAAAAGCTAATGCTCCACTGTGGTCTGGTAAAAGGCTTTCAAAGGTTTTTGACTGTCACAACGGTTACCCACAGATACATCTATGTAAAACAGAAAACAAATTTTCAATAAATAATACTTGTCTTCACTCCTTGCACTGTGTTCTGCTCTGTTCTATTCTCTTTCATTAAAAAATGTGGACTGTCGCATGCTAAATTAATTTCATTATCCATAATGGGTGTCACCGCAGTCAGAGGAATCGAGGTCTAGTTGATATGTGGGACTTTACTGGATGTCACCAGCTCTGTCCTGGCCTTGGGTCTACCACATCTACCCTGACTCTCTAGATTTGTGGTATTTTCCGTTCTTCCCATTCCCTGTTCTGTCTTCCCAGTTAAGAAACAGCAGATTAGAAATGCCTTTTCTTTTTCTTTCTTTCCCTTCCCATATCTCCTTTTACCCCCTTCTCCCTCCATGATCTCTTTCACCCCCTCGCAAGAAATGGTCATTCTTAACTGCTGCTTATTGAATAATGATGATGATAGTAATAATGACAATGATAGTAATAGTCACAAAGATGGATGGCAAACACTTATTTCACACTTGCTTTGTGTCAGACACTCATCTAAATGCTTTACAAATTTTAACTCATTTACTACTCATAACCACCCTATGTGGCAGACTATCCTATAATTATTCTGAAGAAAGCATTACCTGGACTCTTCCTCCAACATCTATTCAAGAATCAGACTTGCATATTACGGAATCTGGGTTAAATACTTAACTAAATAGGAATGATGATAGTATGGAACAAACAATTTGTTTTCATAAATCCTGATCTGAAAACAATAGCTAAAGATAATGACCACAAACCTACAATCAGTAAACTTGAAGCTTGGTATGTTGTTGTGCTTGGGCTGAAATTATTCCTGATATATTGCAAACTGAAGAAGGAAAACATTATAAAAATTTAGTCACATGTAAACATCCACCCAGAGAAAATTTCTGTAGCGTTTGTCATTTTAATGGTCTGTTCGGTAATTAATTTTTAAAAATTTAACAAGTAACCAATTTTTTCTGATCACAAAAATCTGTTAAAATTCTGGAACATGCAGTCAAATGTAAAAATGAAAATAAAAATGACCCCAAATCTCATGACCCCAAATCCCATCACCCAAAGACAGCAGCTATTCACATTTTGGTGTAGTGTGAGCATGTTAGGCCTTCAGACATGTTTTGCTGGGCATGCACATTGTTTTAAAGTGTTTCTTTATATAAAAACCTAGACTTCCAGCATCTCTTGAAAAAGAATCAAGATCTGACAACACTGGGCTCACATTCTTGCAGGGCAACAGTGGAGGGAGCTGAAAAGCAGCTGCCCCTCCCAGCAGGGTAGGGCATACCTGTTTCATCTGTCCCTGTCCCTGCCCACCCCCCCCCCCTGCCCCCCAGCGCCCATTTGTCTTACCTTGGTCAGTTTCATTCATTTGTTATTTTCGAGCCCTGGAGGGCATTTGAGTTTTCTCTCTTTTCGTTTTTAAAAACAGTTTTTACCCAAAATTTTAGGGATAAAGCTGTACTTTTTGTCGGTGATGGTGGTGGTAACAAAGGGTGAGGGTAGGTAGGGGGTGGCATCTTGCTGGAGAAGGTGGGAGAGCACCTTCTGGATTCTGCTTTTTGCCTCCTGGTATATCTGAAACAAGTTCTACATCCAGAGGATAAATTTCCTTTCATACCTCCCAGATCTATTCTCCATCTTATTTATACAACTCTGGCCATATTCTTATGAACTGATAAAACTGATTTTATTATGCTAAGAAAGTATCAACTCCCTCTTTGCTTTCATACATTGCTTAACAGTAAAGAGAGCCTGGTAAGACCCAAATCACTTCTCCTTAGACCCTTGGTTTCCCTTTAGGCCTAGGTCTTTGCATTTGATCCAAACACAATGACATAGTAAACATTTTCTCACATCATTCAAATTATTCAGGAAAATAAATTTTAGTGGCTGAACAATGTCCCATTATATGGATGTATCACATTTTCCTGACCTTCTTTTCTAATGGGTAAGGGCGTAGTGAGAGGTGGGTCCAGTGGAAGATATGTCCCTTATGGAGAAGAGAGGAGACAGGACATGGTGAGGACAGGGTACCAATAAAGGGATTCTAGAATTGGTGACTTTAAGAGACAGAGGTCTCAGATGAGCAGAAAGTCCAAAAATGAGACTTCCCAAATTAACATGTTAGATGATAAGCGGAGGTCAAGACGCCCTGTCCTAAACCTGCAAGGAGGTCAGGAAGCAGATGACCAAGGAGTGAGGAAGCCAATGGATGGGAAAGTGAACCTGTAGTAATCACGGAGCACTGGGTACAGTAATAATGCAATCATTTGCATTTTTGGTTTTGTTTTTCTTTCTTTTTAATGTTTATTTATTTTGAGACAGAGATAGAGAGCACATGTGAACTGTAGCTCTAGTGGGGAAGGGGCAGAGAGAGAGAGACAGAGAGAGAGAGAGAATCCCAAGTAGGCTCTGAATTGTCCGTGTGGAGCCTGATGCAGGGCCTGAACTCACAAACCGTGAGATCATGACCTAAGCCAAAACCAAGAATCGATGCTTAACCTACTGAGCCACTGAGGTGCCTCTGTTTTGTTTTTCCTTTTAAATGATTCCCGTTCCTGCTAGCAAAATTTCAGAGGGCTGATGCAGTGTATACAATAATTTATCCAACCTGAAGTTGAACATTTAGGTGTTTCCAATTTTCCACTTTTATAAATAATGTTGTGATGAAAGTCTCACTGCATAAAACTCTATCTTTTGGGTTATCACTTCAAGATAGATTTGCGGAAATAGGAGTATTTATTCTTTTTAAGGATGTTGGGATAAGGGCGCCTGGCTGGCTCAGTCAATGGAGTGTGTGACTCTTGATCTCAGGGTTGTAGGTTCAAGCCCCACATTGAGTGTAGTCATTACTTAAAAATAAATTCTTAAAAAAAAGAATATTGGGATATATTGGCAAAATGTTTCATTTATACGCCCATCAACAGTGTTTCTATGTTCTGCTTTGGCCTCTTCAAATTAACTTGGTCTACTCACATAAATCTTTGAATGGAGAATTGCCACTGGTGTCTGTACTCCGTATCTGGAATTTTTCTAGGCCACTGGCTTTCAAATTTTTTTGACCGTGACACATAGTAAGAAGTAAATTTTACCAAGTGACTCAATACAGTGAGTTATATAACTGAAACAAATGTTTCACAGAACAATCACTTGCCCTTCCTCTGTGTGATGTGCTCTGTTAAGTGCATTCTGTTCTTTTTTTATTAAAAAAATTTAATGTTTATTTATTTTTGAGAGACAGACAGAGTGCAAATTGGGGAGGGGCAGAGAGAGAGAGGGAGACACAGAATCTGAAGCAGGCTCCAGGCTCTGAGCTGTCAACACAGAGTGCCATGTGGGGCTCGAACTCATAAACGGTAAGATCATGACCTGAGCTAAAGTCGGATGCTTAATTGACTGAGGCACCCAAGTGCCCCAAGTCAATTCTCTTCTAATTTAATTTTTAAAATAAGCTCATCATAACCCATTGGGTCACAGGTTATTACTTTCAGTTTGAAAAATATCATTCTAGGACAATATCTGTTTCACAACTTGACTTAGGACTTTAGCCTCTCTCTTTCCCTACTCATTTAGGCCCCAGAGTTCCGTTCTTCAACAGTAACAGTCCCTTCAAATTAATGAGCTGTTCTGGATTTGCTCTCCTGGATTTGACCATTACCATCTTCTGAGGCATGAATTCCAGATTGCACTCTTTGTCCTGGGCCCCCAGCCCCTGTTGTGCCCCATCTAGCTTCCTTGGGACCTGTCCTGGCTGGAATGACCTACTCTCAACAGGGATGGTGTTGCAGACTATGAGTACGGAGTTCTCTTTTGTCCAGCAAGAGAGCAGACACAGAATTGAATACGAGAGGCCAATATTTGGGAGGAGACAAGAGCCCCGAACAGGGGTTTCGTCTCTGTATTTATTGAGCTCTCAAGATCTTACACACGTGGTGAATGTGAAAATAAGATCTTACACACGTGGTGAACATGAAGAAAACAATCAGATAGTGATCATTAAATTGTGTGTACAAGAAAAAAGGGTCTGGGGGACAAGTGGTGTTCCTGATCAAGGTACATTGGCATCAGATGGAAAGTAATTTCCTGAAGGTGATATAACAAGTTATTCGTGATCCCACCACAATATCTCACTAGCGAACCTCAGACATTTTCTCCTGGTGGTGGCCGCTTTCCACCCTAAGCTTTTTTCTAACCCATTTATGTAAGTAGAACCCATTTCCCTACAGGATGGGACATGTGAGAGGAAATGAGAGTTCCCATCACACTGTACACAACACTGAGCACCATCACTAAAAAATAAAGGTCTTGCCTAGACCCCTCTCACCCCAGATATCCACATGTGGACACTCTCATTTCCTTTAGTCTCTGGAAATGTCACCTCCCCAGAGATGTCTTTCCTGACTATGGCATCTCAAATAGAATCCTGGTCACTCTCTGTTCCCTCCCTTTGCTCTAGATTTCCTTTGTAGCTTTTATTGAGGGTCTGGCTATATCTTGTTTGAAATCATAGAATATAAAAGCAAGGAGAGGTTTAGAGGCCAGATCTGGCTCAACCCCCTAATTTTAAAGGGAAGAAATGCAAGCTCAGAGAGGTAAGAAAATATTTCATGGCAACCTAGCTTATTTGTGGCAAAGATGAACTAGAAACCAGATCCTTGGATATTTGTTGGTTCTTCACTGCTTTATGGTACTATCCATGCTGTGGTCTTTATGATGAGGTTACTGGGGGACAATTTTTGTTTTATAAGAAGCTCTTGAATGCACTGTGTTAGACTACATTAAATTCAGTAGTAAACTGTAGTGTGAAAATCTACTAATGTTTCTTACTGGAAGCATAAATTACTTACTCCAAAGGGCTTTAATCTCCTTAAATAGAATTTTCAGCATCAGCGTTCGTACTCCTTGGTCTTCTTCTCCCCTGATCTCCTTTCAAAAGGTTTTATTTTACACAGAAGAAAACTGAGGCGTAGAGAGGTAAGTAAGTAACATAGATACCACCCCAATTAAGCTAAACTACAATAGCAAAGGGAAAGTGTTAAGTATAGAGATCTAGAAGACTGAGGTTGGTAGCCAGAAATTCCTTATAGGCAAAGACTTGAGTTTAAGGCTCCAACAAGGTACAAGGTTTAATGACAAATGGTATCAGGAGAAGGAGATAAGGCTTGTGTCACAGGGTTTGATGAAGAAGAGAGAGGGTCTACACAGCAGCACAACTAGTATACAATGTTAATTCTGGGAAGAACTGTACAGACTAGGAGGTAAGGTTGGCTGGACATCCAGTTCTCTGATGGAAATTTTGTGCCTCCAGCAGCTAGGTCTTTGGGGGAGTTCTAGAAGCTCTTCCGTGTAGTACTTTCCTATACCAAACACCTCCCACCTTACCCAAGTGCAAAAATGTCAGTGATTGGTAGAAATGTTTATTTTTTACTTTTTAATTTTGTCAGTACTGAATCTATTCACTATCTTTTGGCAATGACATTAATATTTTTCTTTTGGGGAATGACTTATCTCTTACTAGTAGCATTCTGGTGGGAACTGTTAGCTAAGATACCCTGATCACCCTTGGTCAAGGGGCAGGTGTAAGATCTGAGTGAACATGGGTGTTCCTCCTCAAACTGAGTTTTGATTAGTGTACAAACAGATTGGAAACAGTGGAAAGTCACTTATTCCAGTGGCAACACTTTGTCTAGACTATTGCAATATGCCTGCTGTAGAGACCCTGAAATAGTCTTGCTTTTTGTCCTCTGCTGGGCCTGTTCTCCAGCCTTCCCTTTGATTTTGTGAAATCTCCCATATCCTTCTGGTAATTTTTTGCTTTTGCTTTTGCTTAAATTAGCCAGAGTAGATTTCTGACACTGACAACCAAGAATCTGGAGTAGCACAGTGTGCAGTCCAACCAGGGAATTCCAATCACCTCTCATTTTTCATTTTCTTTATTATTTTTTTATTTTTTTAAGTTTTGATTTAAATTCCCGTCAGCTAACATGCAGTGTAATGTTAGTTTCAGGTGTGGAACTTAGTGATTTAACGCTTCCATGCCTCACTTGGTGCTCATCACAAGTGCGCTCCTTAATCCCCATCACCTATCTCACCCCTCCCCCCAACTCTCCCCTCTGATAACCAACAGTTTGTTCTCTATAGTTGAGTCTGTTTCTTGATTTTCCCCTCTCTTTTTTCCCCCTTTGATCATTATTTTGCTTTTTAAATTCCACATATGAGTGAAATCATATGGTATTTGTATTCCTCTGACTGACTTACTTTGCTTAGCATAATATTCTCTAGCTCCATGCATGTTGTTGCAAATGGTAAGATTTCATTCTTTTTCATGGCTGAGTAATATCTCTGCAAATCAACCAATGTGACACACCCACATTAATAAAAGAAAGGATAATACTACTCAAAGCAATCTACATATTCAGTGCAATCCCTATTAAAGTAACACCAGCATTCTTCACAGAGCTAGAACAAATAATCCTAAAATTTGTATGGAACTAGAAAAGACCCCGAATAGCCAAAGCAATCTTGAAGAAGAAAACCAAAGCAGGAGGCATCACAATCCCAGACTTCAAGCTATACTACAAAGCTGTAATCATCAAAACAGTATGGTACTGGCACAAAAACAGACACTCAGGTCAATGGAACAGAACAGAAAACCCAGAAATGGACCCACAAATGTATGGCCAACTAATCTTTGACAAAGCAGGAAAGAATATCCAATGGAATAAAGACAGTCTCTTCAGCAAGTGGTGCTGGGAAAACTGGACAGCGACCTGCAGAAGAATGAACCTGGACCACTTTCTTACACCATACACAAAAATACATTCAAAATGGATGAAAGACCTCACTGTAACACAGGAAGCCATCAAAATCCTTGAGAAGAAAGCAGGCAAAAACCTCTTTGATCTTGGCCGCAGAAACTTCTTACTCAACACATCTCTGGAGGCAAGGGAAACAAAAGCAAAAATGAGCTACTGCAACCTCATCAAAATAAAAAGCTTCTGCACAGCAAAGGAAACAATCAGCAAAACTAAAAGGCAACTGACAGAATGGGAGAAGATATTTGCAAATGACATATCAGATAAACGGCTAGTATCCAAAACCTACAAAGAATTTATCAAACTCAACACCCAAAAAACAAATAATCCAGTGAAGAAATGGGCAAGAGACATGAATAGACACTTCTCCAAGGAAGACATCCAGATGGCCAACTGACACATGAAAAAAATGCTCCGCATCACTCATCATCAGGGAAATACAAATCAAAACCACAATGAGATACCACCTTACACCTGTCAGAATGGCTAAAATGAACAACTCAGGCAACAACAGACATTGGTGAGGATGCAGAGAAAGAGGATCTCTATTGCATTGTTGGTGGGAATGCAAGCTGGTGCAGCCACTCTGGAAAACAGTATGGAGGTTCCTCAAAAAACTGAAAATAGAACTACCCTACAACCCAGCAATTGCACTACTAGGCATCTATCTACGGGATACAGGTGTGCTGTTTTGAAGGGACACATGCACCCCATGTTTATAGCAGCACTATCAGCAATAGCCAGAGTATGGAAAGAGCCCAAATGTCCATCGATGGATGAATTGATAAAGAAGATGTGGTATATATATATATATATATATATATATATATATATATATACATACATACAATGGAGTATTACTTGGCAATCAAAAAGAATGAAATCTTGCCACTTGTAACTACGTGGATGGAACTGGAGGGTATTATGTTAAGTGAAATTAGAGAAAGACAAAAATCATACGACTTCACTCATATGAGGACTTTAAGAGACAAAGCAGATGAACATAAGGGAAGGGAAACAAAAATAATATAAAAACAGGGAGGGGAACAAAACAGAAGAGACTCATAAATATGGAGAACAAACTGAGGGTTGCTGGAGGGGTTGTGGAAGGGGGGATGGGCTAAATGGGTAAGGGGCACTAAGGAATCTACTCCTGAAATCATTGTTGCACTATATGCTAACTAATTTGGATGTAAATTTCAAAAAAAAAAAATAAAAAATTAAAAAAATAAAAAAATAAAAGAAAGGATAAGAACACAATTCTTTCAACAGATGCAGAAAAGCATTTGACAAAGTACAATATCCATTCATGACAAAAACCCTCAACAAAGTAGGATTAGAGGAAACATACCTCAACATTATAAAGGCCATATATGAAAACCCATAGCTAATATCATCCTCAATGGGAAAAACTGAGAGCTTTTTCTATATGGTCAGGAAGAAGACAGGGATGTCCACTCTCACCACTGTTATTTAACATAATACTGGAAGTCCTAACCATAGCAATCAGACAAAAAGAGAAATAAGAGGCATCCAGATCAGCAAGGAAGAAGTCAAACTTTCACTGTTTGCAGACTACATGATACTCTATATAGAAAACCTAAAAGACTCCCAAGAAATCACTACAACTGACATATGAATTCAGTAAAGTCACAGGATATAAAATCAACATACAGAAATCTGTTGCATTTCTATACACCAATAGTGAAGCAGCAGAAAGAGAAACCAAGGAATAATCGCATTTACAATTGTACCAAAAACCGTAAGACACCTAGGAATAAACCTAGCCAAAGAGGTGAAAGATCTGTAATCTGAAAACTATAAAACACTGATGAAAAAAATTAAAGACGACACAAAGAAATGGAAAAACATTCCATACTCATGGATTGGAAGAACAAATGTTGAAACATCTATACTACCCAAAGCAGTCTACACATTTAATGCAATTCCTATCAAAATACCAAAAGCATTTTTCACGAAGTTAGAACAAACAATCCTAATTTTGCACAGACCTACAAAAGACTCTGAATAGCCAAAGCAACCTTGAGACAGAAAAACTAACCACCTCTTTCTACCAAAACTATACTATGGGGCATATCAATAAACATTTGTTTATCCGCAGTGTGCCAGGGGGTATGCAGGGGTTTTTATCTGTTATCTAATTTGACCCTTATAATAATACCACAAGAGAGAAATTGTTATCTAATTTGTTTCCAATTTTAAAACTGTGGTGTAGGGGCGCCTGGGTGGCTCAGTCGGTTGAGCGTCCAACTTCAGCTCAGGTCACGATCCCGCGGTCAGTGGGTTCGAGCCCCGCGTCGGGCTCTGGGCTGATGGCTCAGAGCCTGGAGCCTGCTTCCGATTCTGTGTCTCCCTCTCTCTCTGCCCCTCCCCCATTCATGCTCTGTCTCTCTCTGTCTCAAAAATAAATAAACGTTAAAAAAAATTAAAAAAAAAACTGTGGTGTAATACACACAATATAAAATTTACTATTATAGCCATTTCTTAAGGGTATAGTTCAGTGGTATCAGATACATTCATATTTTGCAACAATTGCCACCATCCATCTCCAAAATGGTAAATTGTTTCATCTTACAAAATTGAAACTCTATATCATTTAAACAATAACTCCTCGTTACCCCATCTCCCAGCTCCTGGCAACCACCATTCTAATTTTTGTCTCTATTATTAAGTATCTCATGTAAGTGGAATCATATGGTATTTGTCTTCTTGTGACTGGCTTTAGCACAATGTTCTCAAGGCTCATCCATGATGTAATATGCGTCAGAATTTCCCTCCTTTTTGAGGACGGATAATATTCTATTACATGTATATACTACGTTTTGCTTATAATTCATTTATCCATCAATAGACACTTGGGTTGCCTCTATGTTTTAGTTATTATAAATAATGCTGCTATAAACATGTATGTATATACACATACCTCTTAGAGATCTATTTTCAGTTCTTTTCAGGATATACTCAGAAATTGAATTGTTCGGTCATATGGTAATTTTATTTTTAAATTTTTGAGGAGTTGCTATAGTGTTTTCCACAGTGGTTGAACAATTTTACATTCCCACCAACACTGCACAAGGATTCCAGTTTTCAGTGTCTTTACCAACACTTGTTATTTTCTGTTTTTGTGATAGTAGCCATCCTAATGAATATGAGATGGTAGTTGTTATTTAATTTTAGATGCCAATACTGAGGGTATGAAAATTGTCCAAGGTCACAGAGCTTGTAAGTAGCAGAGTTGGGATTCGAATCCATGTCCAGTGGTATTTCAATGTGTCTATCTGTCCCTTTTCCTTTTTCTCAACTATAATACTTCTGTTAGAAAACCAACAGTACTCAATAGAGCTAAATTTGTTCTTTTAAAAATCTATCAGCTATTAGGAAGATTTAGGAGCCAAAAGAATTACTCCCAGTCAATATCATAGAAAGCATGTACCTGAACTCATAACAGATTCCCAAAAGATTTATTTTGTTATAGTGCTTCATAATCATAGAGATTAATCAATTCAACTTTCTCATCTTATCGATAAGAAAATGCAGGCCAGCTTTCTCTGTTGTCAAGTATTACTGAAATTACTATTTGCCAGCAGGGAAGTTTAGACTCAAATCAATTTAGTTGAGTCATGAGACAGGTGAGACTGTGTAAGTTTATATGGCTCAATTAAAACCATAGAGCTGAGAGGGACCTCCACGTCTCTTCTAATAATGTATCCATCTACCTCTATCACAGCGAATTTAAACAATATCAGCAGCATATCTTTTACTTTATAGCCGACTGACAAGGCAATTCACACCCTTTCTTTGTGAAGCATCACAGCGTCTTTTATACCTCTCAATCTAGTAACATTCTTACATGTAAAATGTGGAGCACTTTATGTCTGTTTAAAAGCTAATATATTCTATTTAGAGATGTTTAAAATTATTATTTGTAAATTTGAAGTAAACTGAAGCATTACTAGGCAACTGAAAAGGCTGTGATAAGTAACTTCGAGTTTATTTTCACAATTAGAAATAACTTCAGCCCTAGGTTTCAAAAGTAAATAACTAGGGTTGGAAGATGGTCATGCGAGGGGGCTATTTTCTCCCAGCTGGGAAAAGAACAGTTACAGGAGGTCTGCACAACATAGTGCAAACTTGTTAGGCTCATTTTTGGAGGTTCCACAACTCAATTCAATGTAGCAAATGTTTACTGAAAGCCTCTTTTTTTATGAGCAACTAAGCAAAGAACTTTGAGAATACAAAGATAACGGGGTACAGTTCCTGATTTCAAGAAGCTTGCAAACTAGGTAGGCAGATAACAGAGGTCCACAAATACCTCATGTTCACAGAGATGCACTGTACCTGACGGGGCTCTACCTGGTTGGGGAATCACAGAAAGCTAGTGAGCTGTGTTTTGAGAGATGAATATAATTTTGACAGGCAGGGAGAGGGGAAAGCTTATGTACCCAGAAAGTATGGTGTGAGCAGAGGCATAAAGATGAGTAATTCTCCTATATAAACTTTCTGTTTCAAGTCTTACACATACTTTAGGACCTGTGCTCTCCTCTTTGGAATTCCCCTCATCTTTATCTCTCTGTTAAAGTCCTAACCACCAAGGACTCATATGACAATATTTCAAATGGTTTAAATAAAAAAATATTTAAAAGGGTGAGGTTATTGGTAAATTTATTGTCTTCCTTTTTGTTTTGTGTGTTTCCATTTATTTGAAATAATAGGCAAATTCATAGAAATATGAGATCAGTGGTTGCCTAGGACTAGGGGTTTGGATGGTCCAATCGTTATGTTGTACACCTGAAACTACTACAACATTGTGTGGCAGCTATACTCAAAAACTTTAAAAACAGCAAGGATGGGACACATATATACCCTGACAACAGTCGACATTCTGGGCCCATAATGCCTGTTTTGTTTTGTCTTGGTGTTTTTTTTTTTCTTTCCTTTTTTAATGTTTGTTTGCTTATTTATTTATTTATTTATTTTCAGAAAACAATAGTTTAATGAAACAATGTTTGTCTTTGCTATGTGCAATGGGCTCTGGTACAATAATTTCTGTTCTTTTACATTTTTTTCAACCTTTATAACAATTTTAAATCCCAGTTAGCTAGCATATAGTGCAATATGATTTCAGGAATAGAATTTAGTGATTCATCGCTTACATATAACACCCAGTGTTCATCCCAACCAGTGCCCTCCTTAATGCCCATCACCCATCTAGCACATCCCCTGCCCATCCCCTGCCCACCCATCTAGCACATCCCCCTCTGGTAACCATCAGTTTGTTCTCTATAGTTAAGAGAATGGTTTCCTTCATTCTCTCTCTCTTTAAAAAATTGTATGTTTTAAATGATTACAATTTCAAAGTTTTCCCTAAATTTTTTTCTTGACTTTGGAAGAATCCTTTGACAATTAATTTTCTATTTTGAAAAAATATCAAGTTAATTTATCAAAATTAAATAAGTTTATTCCCTTTCTGATTTTAAAAGTTTCGTTTATCTTTGGGAATGTGATTATATTACAAAAAAATTATTTTTTAAAGTAGATATAATATATGCCTCCCAAAACCAGTTCAAATCTTTGCTCCTCATAACTATTCCTGACTAGTTAATACATGTTAATATGAGCTTCTGATTAAAGATATAGATGCATGTGTGTATATTATATAGGGGCTGTGTCCACTGAAAAAGCTTGGAAGCAATAATAGCTCAGTAGCAATGAGCACATCTAGTACACAGATGTTGCACACATATAATTTTCCACTAAATTGAACCAAGGCTCTTTGGAGAAGATCTGGGGCAGAGAAACATAACTTAGCCTGGGTGAGCCTAGGGCTTCCCAAAGTTTCAGAAAGAAAGGACATCCTCCAAGACTCCTACTGAGGAGTCAACTTGAAGGAGCACCCACTGGTTAAATCTGAGCCAATGTGGGCATTAAAAAGAAAAGGTGAACTACACATTTACCTTGTCTTTTTAGGAAGGACTGTAGTTGTTCCGTGGTTGAGGAGGGAAAGACTTTCTCCCCACAAAACACTAGATAATAAATGTTTTAATTTGAACTCTATGAAATTGTTGATATTCGACTACTTTTAATCTACAAAATTTCACCTGGTTCAACCAAATATGCAATGAAAGAATTAGAAAAATCAACATTTTCGTGGTTTGCCTCCCTCTCTGTTTTTATCTTATTACAGAGAACAAACTGAGGGTTGCTGGAGGGGTATTGGGTGGGGGGACGGGCTAAATGAGTGATGGGCATTAAGGAGGGCACTTGTTGGGATGAGCACTGGGTGTTATATGTAAGTGATGAATCACTAAATTCTACTCCTGAAACCATGATTACACTACATGTTAACTAACTTGGATTTAGATTTAAAAAAAAAAAAAAGGAAAAAGAAAAAAAAAGAAAAATCAACACTTTGCAACCTCCATTGAAATAACTGGTTCAGATCATAATCCTCAATGGATGTTAAGATGATTAGGAGAAAAGTTGTAGGGGTAAAAAAACATTCCCATGGTGACAAGGGTAGGCTCTTGGATTACTTGCTTATTTGTAAGTGAAAACGCCCCTTTACATCTCAGTGGTGAGATATGGCTGTTAACACTTTAACCAAGTGGTGAAACTTATAAGCTTTGCTAATGGTGAGATAACCTGACACGTTCTTTCTCCTGATGTGACACCATCTGAAATTCACTACACAACCTAGGCAAAAATGTTTAAGCTGTATGTTGGTTATTCTCCATTTGCCCTTCTAAGTCCACTTGATGCCTTTCTTCATCCTGCTCTGTGTTCCTGGACACGCCTCTCTGCAAAATGTATCAGCCAGTCTCCCTCCCATTTTGGCTTTTAATTAGATTTGGCCAATGGGGAGGCTTTGGGAGAAATTTGAAGGAGGACAGAGATTGACTGGGGGTATTTGTTCTGTACCATCTCACTCCCTGCACGGGTGCAGTTTTAGTGGCTCCTATTGGGGGTCCCTCTTCCAAAGCTCCAGATCCAGCCATGCTTCGGCAGCTCCACTCCTTCTGCTGCTGTTCCAGGCCCAGGGTGGTAGTCCCCACGCATTTCACCCCCCCTGCTGTTCCCTATGCCTGCCCACTCAGCTGTAAATAGTTCCTTCACTGAACTCCCTTCAGTTAAACCCTTTGAGTTGCCATCTGCTCTGGTCAGGACTTTGATTCTGCCCAAATTGAATCAGGTCTTTATTTTAACAACAAGTCTAGAGAAACAAGTTAAACAATACCTTGAGATAACAATCAGACACATCCAGGGTTTGGCACCATTTAGAAGGCAGTTGGTCTGGTGTCTTCAGAAGTCATCTTTTTAAAAACTAGAAAAAAAATCTTCCAGATTAAAATAAGTTAAGGAGACCTAACTACCAAATGTAATGTATGAACTTGGTTTGCAAAAACCAGCTATCATACTTTAGGGGGAAGAATTGGGAAAATTTTAATGTTGATTGGATTTTAGATGATATTAGAAAATTATTGTCAATATTCCTAGATGTGATAAAGGTATTGTACTTTTTAGCTGCATGTCCTTTTTAAAGAGGAGCATGCTGGGGCGCCTGGGTGGCGCAGTCGGTTAAGTGTCCGACTTCAGCCAGGTCACGATCTCGCGGTCCGGGAGTTCGAGCCCCGCGTCGGGCTCTGGGCTGATGGCTCGGAGCCTGGAGCCTGTTTCCGACTCTGTGTCTCCCTCTCTCTCTGCCCCTCCCCCGTTCATGCGCTGTCTCTCTCTGTCCCAAAAATAAATAAACGTTGAAAAAAAAAAAAAAAAAAAAAGAGGAGCATGCTGAAGTAAGGGTGAAGTGTTATAATGGCTGCAACCTCCTTTAAAATGTAAAGCTAAATATTTAGATAGCTAGACAATATGGCAGAATATTAACCACTGTTATATCTAACTGATGGAGATACGGTATTCATTGTACTATTCTTTTAACTTTTCATTACATTTGGAAATTACATAATCAAATAGTGGAAAACATTAATAAAGAGAACAAAATTTCTAATCACTTATTCAGAGTGATTTCCTTCTCCTTTTTCTAAATGTCTATAGCTTTTCTATAGTGCTCATTTGCTTCTTATATAAGCCTCTCCAACCAGATTGTCAGCTCTTTGAAGTTAAGGGCTGAGCTCTGTGCTTCTTTTTATACTCTCCAGAGGCTTGTATAAATGTTTAATATATTTAAGCCTAACTCTTTATAAAAAACATAGGCATATGTGGTCAGAAGTTTTCAATTTCTATTTTCATTAATGTAAGGAAAAAGGCACAAGAAGTTGGATGGGATGCAGAGAAGGGCAAGCTAGACATTTTTTTTTTTAAATTTTTTTTTAACGTTTATTTATTTTTGAGACAGAGAGAGACAGAGCATGAGCGGGGGAGGGGCAGAGAGAGAGGGAGACACAGAATCGGAAGCAGGCTCCAGGCTCTGAGCCGTCAGCCCAGAGCCCGACGCGGGGCTCGAACTCACGGACCGCGAGATCGTGACCTGGCTGAAGTCGGACGCTTCACCGGCTGCGCCACCCAGGCGCCCCAACATTTTTTTTTTTTTTTTAAGAGAAGGGGTGGGAAGGTGCAAAGGGAGAGGGAGAGAGAATCTTAAGCAGGCTCCACACCCAGTACGGAGCCTGACTTACGGCTTGATCCCAAGACAGTGAGATCATGACCTGAGCTGAAATCAAGAGTCAGATGCTTAACCAACTGAGACACCCAGGTTCCTCTAGACACTTTCTTAAAATTAATAGACACCAGGCTTGAGATCCCTTCCTAGGGGCCATGAAAGCCACAGTGAAGGCAGACAGCGTGGAGTCTGATACTTCACAATATCAGTGAAAGTTTTGCAAACTTAGACAAGCTTTTGGAAGGACTGAGTCCAAAAAAAGATTTCGGTGAGTTCAAACTTATAATCTGTCTACTCAAGTCAGAGAGAAAACCAGGATTAGGTTAAGCCTGAATTGAGAAAAGTTAATTTTGAGTGAACTGCTTAACAAGATTTAACTCCATTCAAATTCATGTCAAAACATAAAAATTAATGTAATTCCTTCCTGATTAGTATCTAATCTCTTTGCATATGAATTTCTTTACAGAAAAAGCATTATTGAGTGGAAACAGGACAATTTCTATTCATTTAATAGTGCTTGAACAAAGCCAGGGTTTTTGGAACCACTTGGGTAAACTGTAGGCCTAAAACCTATGAAAAGTTGACTCTCAGTGGTTGCTGTTGTTTTTTCCTCTTCTAGTGAGGTAGTTCTATGCACATCTCAGGCTGTTATATGCCACATGCCCTATAAACCTGCTAGAACCTCCACGATGGGCCAAAGCCGAGAGATAAGCTCTCAATCAGCTGGATGGATGATGTGTGTATGTGCGTGCGTGCACGTGTGTGTGTGTATGTATGTGTGTGTGTGTGTGTGTGTGTGTGTGAGAGAGAGAGAGAGAGAGAGAGAGACAGAGAGAGAGAGAAACAAGCCCTGCTGACTGCCCTCCCAAAGGCCATCTTCCATCTTATTTCTAGCTAAGAAAATACTGATTTTCAGGTATCAGGTGCCCCAATATGCTTCAGAGGAGTCATCATAACCTTATCTATTTGCCAACCTTTGGTTGAAACATGGGCATATGACACAATTGGGCAAAGGTGGCAGGGGTGGGGGATCTTCTGTGAGGCTTCCAGAAGGTACTCTGCTCGAAAATGATGCAATCAAGAAATAGACTCTTTCTATCTCTAGATACTACTGCATGAGGATGTGATGCAGAGTTAACCGGCTCTCCAAAACCGAAAAAGCCCTGATTTGTAATGTTTGCTCATTTTCATTTCTGTGGTGTAAATCCTCTCATAATGGCTGATTTCAGGCGACCAATAGCTCCACAAGTGGCTGGCCAATTTAGCAAGTGGATCTCAGGAGCCAACACAAGCCTACCACGGATTGCTTAGAGCTGCTTATCTATCTTATGAAAGGAGTAGGCAACATGGTGGAGATGGTAGAGTAGAAAGATGAGCGACTCTAGGTCCTTAATGATACCTTGAGCCATGGGATTAACCAAGCCTGGAATCTTCCCAGCCCTTGACTTCCTGTTACATAAGTGAATAAATGTGCTTGTTGTTTAAAGCAGCCTGAGATGGTATTTGTGTGTGGCAAACCTGGGCTTGATCTACCTGGTACAAATGTCCATGGTGTCCCATCTATGGGGAGCACAGTAGGGGCAAAACTGAGCAACGGATGACAGAAACACGAATTTAATTGATGGTCAGGAAGAGGGGGTCTTGGGGGAGGGCCATCTGGGTTGAAACAGGACTCTGGCTGTTTGCTGGGAGGGACAGGATGATGGCTGAGGCCCAGTTGGGCTGTCAATGCCCTTGCCAAGGAGGCCGAAGTTCAGGGCAATGCTCCAATGAGAGCAGGCACTGCAGTGCTAGTCAGGAAGCCAGGCAGAAGCCCAGGCCTTATAGGATAGGCCATCCTATAAGGAGCTGCACAGTACAGTGCTTTGGGTTGGGGAGGAAGGGGAGGCCTGGGAAGATGGGGCAGTAGTGTAATTCCAGAGTTTTAGCTACTCACTCATCAGAGGGTTGGGAAATCTCCAGCAAGGCAGAGTCAGATGCTGACCAGCGGAGGCTGAAGGTTGGGGGTTTTCAATAACTGCTATGAATCAGGCTGAGAAATGCAGAAGGAACCACAATGTTCTCCAAAGCTGTCTCAGCACATTTTCTTGGTGACGTTAGAGCAACACTGCTTACATTCCTTCCTACACCTTGCAAAGGGGCATCCCCACCCCACATATTGTCACAATCTCTGGCGTCCTTGAAATTCCCCACTCTGACTGATGTTTGGACTTATGAAGAGTGCTCTACCCTCCCTTGTTTGGGGAAATCTGTTTGCCTGCTTGTGGCAGAAGCAATTTCATTTCTGTTATGAAATGCCCCTAACTTACAGTGCGGTGTCCTGTTATTCATGTACTCCGTTTCTTTATTTCCTTTTCCCATCCATCTAATCTATCCACAGACCCATTCTCCTTCAGCCCAATCCCATTCATCGAATAACTACTTAGGAAGGACTTTTATAACTCAATTGTGTGCAGGAAGTAGCTTCAGAAAGAATGAAAGCTGATGTGTCAGCAGCATTCTCTGGGGATTTCAGAACATTACTTGACTTTCTGATTTAGCTGGTAAGCCAGTGGGCAGGAAACTTGGCTTCCTTTGCACTTCGTTACTGCTGGAAATCATGGTTAGTCATTTTAATTTTATTCAGTAGGGTGAGTTCTCTGACAATATCATTATCAGGGGGTAATTAAAGATGGGGTACAACAGGAGAGAAAAATCTTCAAAAGTAAAGTTCTCCCAAGTTCATATTTCTTTCCTACCTGTCTAGTAAAGCTTGGCTTGTTTAAGGAGCTCTTCCCATCTAAGTGAGATGTTTTAGAGAGTGGATAAAAGAAATGCTTTTCTGCAGTGTAAAACCTATCATGAGCAAAGTCAAAAGACAATTATAAAAAGGGGAGGTATTTGCAACTCATTTAATAGAGAGAGCTAATTCTGTATGAAAAGCTCTCACAAATCAGTAAAAGACCAAGAACCCAACAAAAAATACACAAATAGAAAGTCTATAGAAAAGGGAATACAAATGTTTAAGATATTAAAAGATAGCTAGATATTAAAAGATTCTCTTAATAATAAGAGAAACTGAAATTAAGTTTATATCAACACTCATTTTTCGTGTAATAGGTTGGCAATGATAAGATTCACAACCCGCTGTGTTGGTAAGAGTGTGAGAAGACAGGGACTCTCATAGATGACTGGTGGAAAAATAAGTTGGTACAGCTTCACGAAAGGTTACTTGTAAATATCCTTCAAAATTATGTATATCTAAATTTTTGATGAGTTAAAGCTAGTTTTAGAAATTTATTCTACAGATTTATTCATGCATGTAGGTAATAACGAGTTCACAAGGTTATACATTGTAGCATTTCGAACAGTTTATTTATCTCGAGAGAGAGCGAGAGAACATGAGCAGGGGAGGGGCAGAGAGAGAGGGAGAGAGAGAGAGGATCCCAAGCAGGCTCTGAACTGTCAGCACGGAGCCTGACGTGGGGCTCGAACTCACAAACTGTGAGATCATGACTCGAGTGGGGATCAAGAGTTAGACGCTTAACCAACTGAACCACCCAGGCGCCCCTGTAGCATTGTTTTAATATAGAAAGATTGAAAACAATCTAAATATCTACCAATAAGGGATGATATAAATAAGTTATGGCATATCCATATAATGGACTATGATGCAGCCATAAAAAATGAAGATATTCTTTATGTACATACATTGAAAGATCTCCAAGGTATTTTGTTAAGTGAAAAAAAAATTAAAGTAAATTGAGGAACAAATTTAGTAACAAAAGAGGAGAGAAACAATACTTATACTAGATATGTATGTATTTGCTTGTGTGTGTGTCCAGGAGGATATCTAAGAAATTTATAATATTCAGTACCTTGGTGGAGAGAAATTGGGTGCCTGGGAGATAGGGTGGGAGGGAGAATTTTTCTTTTTTTCCTTTGTGCCTCTTTTGTGCTTTTTGACAATTCAAATTAGTAAATAACATTTTTAGCAAGAGGAGTGCTCTGACACAGATTAAATCCAAAATTCGCCCTATCTGTACGATGACCTCAATCTTTCCTTTCAGCCTCTTTTATTATTGACTTCACTGGATGTCGACCCTCCATTTATGGCATCTCCCTTGCTCCTCCAGGTGCCACACAGTCTTCTCTCTTTGCTCTGACCTCAGTTTGTCTCTTGATTTCCCCTCTAGTTGTCAGGCAACAACCTTTCCAACTGGCTATCGCCACATAGATCTCTTTTTCTACGTGCCAGATGTGGAGGAATCTACCCAATACCTGCTTCTCTCTCTACAGGACAGAAAATAGAGTCACAGTTGGGAGTTACGGAGGAAGCTAGCTATCTTTGTGGGGAGCCAGGCAATTGATAGGTCAAGGATTAGCAACCTATGCCACGTATGTTGCTAATGGTGGGTAAATGTTATTTTAAGAGATGGAATTGTAGAGAGGGATTACTGTATACATTGGAGAGCAAGAAGAGTCGACCATATGGAGAAAGCGGTTGTAAGAATTGGAAGTTTGGGTTCAGATTCTGGCTCTGCCATTTACTGGTTGCGCAACTTTAGGCAAATTTTCTCAGCCTTACTTCTCTCCTTTATAAAATGGGTTCTATGATGGTTAATGTCGGTAAGATTGCAGGCAATCCAGCAAAATCCATTTTTGCTTCCTTTTGTGGTAACAGACAGGTATGTGTCTGAGCACATGACTATCAGCAAAATTCCAAGTCTCCCCTGCTGTTAGATGTGGCCAAGGGACTAATTCCCTGCCAGTGGAATGTGGGAAGTGTTGGGTGACACATTCAGCTCTGGGATATGACTCTTCATGCTCTCTCCCTACATGCTTGAACCTAGAACTTGACCATGGAGAGGAGGACAAGACCATAGGGATGACATAGCAATGGCATGGAAAGAACATGGGTCTCTAAATGAACATGTGGAGCAGAGCTGCTTGCCTATTTGGAACACCTGCCCACTACAGGAGAGAAAAACGGACTCTGACTTCTTTAAGTCACTCCATTATTGTTTGGTCTCTTTGTTATGACAGCCTAGCCTTACCCTAACCAATTTATAGTAGTTTAGACTGTTTATGTAGCAAGTAGTAGAACATCCAACTCAAACTAGGTAAATAAATAAATGGTATATTTTCTCCCACATAGAAAATTTAAGAAGTAGAGAAAACTTTAGGGTTGTTTAATTCAGTATTCAATGACATCATCAAAGAATTGATTTCATCCTATTCCTCTGCCCTGCCTTTGGTGGAGTCAGCTTCACCCTACGGCCATGGCAATTCCAGGCTTCATGTTAGCTTGCCATACCTTCCAGGAGGAGACAGACAGAGAGAGAGAAGTAGAGAGGGAGAGAGAGAGAGAGAGAGAGAGAGAGAGAGAGAGAGAGAGACAGAAAAGGAGAAAGAAAGGGAGAAAGAAAGAAAAGGAGAGAGAAAGAAAGAAAGAAAGAAAGAAAGAAAGAAAGAAAGAAAGAGAAAATTTTCAACACCCCCAGCAAACTTCTTACTGACCCAATTTTGGCCACATGTCTTCCCTGAACCATGACCAGAGAATGGGCTTATGGAGATCAGTTTAAGCACCCCATCTCCATGTCCCACCGTAGTGGCAAAGCAGGTCAGCTTCTCTATATGGACTATGTGGAGGAGGTGCATGCACCTGAACAGACATTGGAATGATTATCAAGATAAGAAGGACTAGATGTTGGGAAGGTACCACCTTGTCCACTAAGGGATGGAGGGATTGTTTTGAGGATTAAATTGAATGAGATAACATATATAGGGCTTTGTTAAATTGTATAACACATTTGGCTCTGTAACATGAGACCCCTCCATGCTCTTTCCACTTCCTATAAGCTTGAACTGACTACTTATGCCTGGCACTTAGAAGTTGGTCAATGATTGTGAATTTACTCTTCCTTCCCAGATCTAGTTAGCTGTGCTACAAAGTGGAAGAGGTTAGAGAGTATTCCCTCTTCAGGTGTCTTGGGGCTGTGTATTTGTGGGACCAGTGAAACAGGATTGTGATGTGCACAAAGGAACTGCCTCTTAGTTTCAAGATATTTGTCACCATAGCAACTATTGGTGTGAGTGACCCACAACTGGCACCACCAGCTCACACTCAGAGATGAATACCAGAAGCCTTGACACCACCCTTTCAAAGGCTCCCTTCCACTGTTGGTCACAGATGCTCACTGATCTGTCAGTTTACAAAGGCACAGGTTTGAGATTCCAGAAGGGGCTGCCTGTGCAGTATCTTCTGTTACTCATACTGCTTGAAGCTAGATACGGTTGAGAAATGTATTGGGCCCTTTTATTGGCTTTTCTGCCTCTGCTTGCTAGAGGCTGTATAATGAAAAGATTCTGGACTTGAGTCTGAGATCCAGCTTTATCATCCCTGGGTGATCTTATGAAAGTAATTTAATTCTTTATGCCTTTCAGTGTTGTTGTAAGACTCAAAGAAATGATGTATTTGAGAGCACTTTGTATATAATAAAGAAAATTTAAATAAAAGGAGTTAGCAAACATAATAATGGAAGTATTTGCCGGTGCATAAGTTTCTTCTTACTAAGGACCAACCTACCTAGGGCTTGAGAAACAAAATTGCTTAAGAGAGAACAGGCCAAAATGGGGTATTTTTCTTCATAGTGATAGAGGATAGGGCTAGGTTTAATTAACAATCATGTATTGGCTGCCTAGGTGTGTCTGCTATGGTATTTTATATGGTAGCTAATTTAGTGCTTTTAACAGCCTTATGAGGTAAATATTATTATACCAGTTTTACAGATGAGGAAACTGAGCCTGAGAGTGATTAAGTGACGGGACCAATGTCACACTATTAGGAAGTGTCAGGCCAGGATGTGCAAGTCAAGTCTGTCTGTTTAAACATCAAAGCAAGTGAGGCCATCTGCTGATTCATGTAGGAAAGAATCAGCCAGGGTGCTGTCCCCAGGTTGGCTAGCTTCTAAGACAGGGAGACGTTCACTGGGGGCTCCTGATAACTCTTTCATTTGCTTATGAATCCATCGAATCCACAAAGGCTCTCTGATGACCTCTCATGTAACAGGAACAGTGCTAGATTTGGAATAAAGCAGTGACGAAAACACAGTTCCTGAAAGGTTCAAGAAACATCAATGCAGCAGAGTAGCTTGTCAGACATCCCATTTATCCTCGGTGCAATCCTGTTAGGGAAATTGCTCCTGTGGCTTGGCCAATATTAAAGTTTTAAACATCATTGTTCTGTAGCAATGATCCGCTTATGCTGCTTCCTGCCGGAGAATGCCATAAGTCCATAATAACTGAAGATCATATAACCCAATGATTTCGTTTCAGAGGCAAATCCACAATGGTTTTGAAATGGTAATAATCGCCTATCACTCTCGGGATTATCTTATTGTCTGGCAATGGTTATGAAGACAGTGGGGTTTTAAGAGGCCATTCAATAAGAGTGACAGGAGGCACTATTTTGGTTTTCTCTGAATGACTCTCCAAGTGAGAGTCTAATTCAGAGCTCATAAAGGTCTGAAAGAACTGTGATAAACTCAAAGTCCTTAGAGCTGAAAGGAGACAGAATTAGAGGAACAATATAGAAAACTAAAGGTGGTTCTTTCACAACTGGAGTGTTGTTTGCTTTCAGAGATCCCGAATAAGATGGATGAGCTGGGTGAGATCCACTATTAAAGGAGCCACTGGGATGATGTTTTGCATCTTTTTTTAAAACTTTGTTTTTAAATGTTTATTTATTTTTGAGAGAGAAACAGAGAGAGACTGGGGGAGGGGCAGAGAGAGAAGGAGACACAGAATCCGAAGCAGGCTCCAGGCTCTGAGCTGTCAGCACAGAGCCCGACACAGGGCTGGAACCCACAGACTGTGAGATCATGACCTGAGCCGAAGTTGGACTCTCAACTGACTGAGCCACCCAGGCGCCCCTTGCATCTTAATTTAAAGGCGCAATCACCCCCTTCCTTGCAAGGTATTCTGTGAATAAGCATCCCCATATGAAAAAAATTCTACAATTAGATCTGTCCACAACATTTTTTGATGGAAGTTTCTTTTGAGGGGGAGAACCATAGTTCACTAAGTACCTACTAAAGACCAGATGTGTTACATATTTTGCTCTTTCAACACTCACCACAACCTTGTGAATTAAGTTGTTTATCACCACCTCACAAAGCTCTTTCCTTTTGCTCAGTCATTGATTCATTCAACAAGTATTTATTGAGTGCCTACTGTGTGCCAGGCATATACACCCCATGCAGCTGGGATATAGCAGCGAACAAAACCTGCAAATGTCCCTGCCTCCATGGAGCTTTTATTTTAGTGGGTGGAGAAAGAACTAAACAAACAAATAAACAAATATGTAATGTGCAAGGCTTTGGAGATCAGTGCTATGGAGAAAATAATGGAGGACAAGGAGGTGGCAAGGCTAGGAGGATTTTGTAGATGTATACAGGATGGTCAACAGATTAGCTACATGTTGCTGAATAACAAATTACCCCAAATGTAGTAGTTTAAAACAGCAAACATTTATTACCGTATAGTTTCTGTAGGTATGGCTTAGCTAGTGTCTCTGCTTCAAGGACTCCTAGGAGATTACATTCAGTTTGTGGCTGGAACAGTTGTCAGGATTCAGTTCATTTCAGGCTGTTGTACTGAGGATCTCAGTTTCTTGCTGGAATCTGGCTGGAGGTCTCTCTCAGTCTCTGCCATGTGGGCCTCTCTATGTGGCAGCTCACAATATGGCAGCTGGTCTCCCTCAGAGGAAGTGTACAAGAGAGTGAGAGACTGTGTTTGAGAGGGAAGCCACAGTCTTTCTGTAACCTAATCTCAATCCATCACCACTGTCTAATCCTATTCACTAGAAGCAAGTCACTAAATTCAGCCCACATTCAAATGTTGGGGATTATATAACAGCAAGTGGGGATCACTGGGGACATCTCAGAAACTGCCTTATCACTGTTAGGGAGCCCTGTCTAATGAGATGGCATTTGAGTGGAAACCTAAGGAAGTAAGGTAGCAGGCATGTGGCTATCCAGGAGAAGACGGTTTTAGGCAGAGGAAATGGCTAGTGCAAAGGCTGGGGGTAAGGGAGAAATGGTACAAGATGAGGCCAGAGAGAAAGCACTGGATGAAATAAGGTAGTTTTATGTGTGTCATTGTGGGGAATTTGGATTTGAATTGGGAAGGCTTGAAATGGGAAGGCTTCTGAGCAGAGGAGTGACAAGACTTGTGTTTTAAGAGGTTCACTCTGGTTGCTGTGTGGAGACCAGAGTAGGAGAGCAGGCATGAGTAAAAGTGGTGGGATCAGTTAGAAGGCCATGACACTAATCCAGCTGGAGCTATGATCATGGCTTAGACCAGGATGATAGTATTGGAAATGGCATGAAGTGGTTGGATTTGGCATACATCTCCTAGTAGAGCTGACAGGATTTGCTGATGGGTTGGATGTGGACTGTGAAGAAAGTGAGAAATCAGTGGTGACTCTGAGGTTGTTGGATTTAGCAATTGGAAGAATAGAGTTATCCTTTAAATTTTTTTTAATGTTTATTTATTTTTGAGAGACAGAGAGAGACAGAGTACAAGTGGGGAGGGGCAAAGAGAGAGGGAGACACAGAATCAGAAGCAGGCTCCAGGCTCTGAGCTATCAGCACAGAGCCTGATGCAGGGCTTGAACCCACTAACTGAGATCATGACTTAAGCCAAAGCGAGACACTTAACTGACTGAGCTACCCAGGAGCCCCTTAGAGTTACCCCTTATTAAGCTGAAAAATGTCGATGGAGGAGCAAGTTCTTTATTTTTTTAATTTTTATTTTTTGAGAGAGAGAGAGAGAGAGAGAGAAGGCCAAGTGAGTGAGAGGCAGAGAGACAGAATCCCAAGAGGGGCAGAGGGAGAGAGAGAGAGAGAGAGAGAGCGCTAGAAAAGCTTGAGTTCACCCAATGTGGGACTCAAACTCACAAGTCGTGATATCATGACTTAAGCCAAAGTCAGATGCTTAATAACTGAGGCACCCAGGCGCCCAATGGAGGAGCAAGCTCTAAGAGAGGAAGTAGAAGTCAGGGGTTTTGTACACGTTAATGTATGGTGATTAGACATCCAAGTGGAGATGCTGAATTGGCAACTGGCTATCTAAGTCTGGAGCTCCGGAGAGTGGAGTGGACTATAAACATAAATTTGGGAATTCCAAGCATTAACAGGGTATACAAGAACAGTAGACTGGATAAAAATACTGAAGAAATGAGCGTAGACTGAGAAGTGGAAAGGCCTGTGGATTGAAACCCTGGGCACTCCAAGGCTTAGAAATTAGGAAAATAAGGTCAGCAAATGAGATTAACAAAGAGTACCTAGGAAGGGAGAAGGAGAACCAAGAGAGATTAGAACCCTAGAAGCCAAGTGAAGAGGGTTTCAAGGGGGGAAAAGTGATCAACTGTGCTAAATACTGTCAACAGGTCAAGCAAGATGAGGACTGAATAGAGCACAGTTTGTGAACATGGAAGTCACTGGTGGAATGAAAGAATGCAAGGAGAGCAAGTGGAGAAGGTGGAAATTGAGATTCTTGTGAGAAGCTGATGTCTTTTGACGGTTTAGGACCACTTGCAACAAGCTCACTGTGGGGCTCCCTGCAAATATGGATTTGGGGTGCCCCACTCCAGAATCTCAGGGGATGGTATACCCTGTGATTTTTATTTTTAGCAAGTCCCACAGGTGATCTTCAGGCACCTTAAAATTTGAGAACCAATGTCTCACTCTATGTACTTAATCTTACATCTAGTGCAGTCACTATTAAAGATACTATAAGTACGTTTCATTTGTGTAACCTAAATGAACATTTTGTGGATGATCGTTTGTCCCAGAGGCATTCCTATATTTCCCTTAGCCTTTTTGTTTCCTGAAGTTTTTAAGAAAACCTGGATGAAAAAATTCCACAACCCCAAAGAATAGCAGTAGGTAAACAAACCTCCCTTCCATAATGGCTCCTAGGAACCTGACAAATATTGAAATTCTCAGAATCAGCATGTTAGTATCCCATGTCCTCTGGTAAAGGAAAGACAAGATTCTTGCAGATTCGGAAAGAATTCAATATTTATGGATCGCTGAAGTGCTTAATTTACTGAGCTTCTCCACCGAGAAAGATGGAGGAATTGTTCTAGTTGGGTCTATTTGGAGGACTAGGGCCCCTGGGCTGTCTTTATCACTCTAGCAAAGGCTGCAGTGTGGAGATTTTTCCTTTTTGCCCTGATCTTTGGCCCCAGGACCAGATATGTTTCAGTAAGAACCACACAGTATAGGAGGAACAGAGGCAGTAGCAATTTAAACTTAAGTTTCCCTGCTGTGTGCTAAGTAGAAGAAAGCACTCAAAGGATTGAGGCTTTGGAAAGAAGGAGTTCCTTTTTTTTCTTTTTTAATATTTATTTATTTGTTTGAGAGAGAGAGAGAGAGAGCGAGCATGAGCGAGCAGGGGGGAGGAAGAGAGAGAGGGGGAGAGAGAGTTTCCCAAGCAGGTTCCGTGTCAGCACTGAGCCTGATGTGGGGCTCAATCTCATGAACCATGAGATCATGACCTGAGCTGAAATCAAGGATTGGATGTTTAACTGACTGAGCCACCCAGGCACCCCAGGAAGAAGGAGTTCTAAATTGTTGATCTCTCTCTCCTCAATTGCCCTTTCTTTTCTTACTGTCCCCTCCAATGCGTATAGACTTGTGCCCATGTCCCCTCCCTCTGGAATTGCCCTCCTTCTTACAAGAGAAGGTTTTTCCCACTCGGTTCTTTCTTATACCTTGTAAAACCCCAGAAACTTGACACCAATGGAGGTTCTCCCTGCTTAGGCATTTTGGCTCCAGAAAAGAATGGGATGAGGTAAAATCTAATCCTGTTAATGAAGGCTCCAATTCCAATCTTATCTTTAGTGAGTGAGAGCTGTTATTGATTTCTTACCTAAATTACTTAATGAGCAAGAGAGCACTGACAACATTTTTCGTAGAGGTACACCAACATGTTAACAGAGATATATAGAAATTATATGTATTCCAGTTACTTCTGTGTGTATTCATGTGGTCAAGGCAATCTAAAATACGGGACAGACTAATGAAAAACATTACGAAAATAGTACTCATAAGTTGTAGGTACGTGTTTAAATAAAAGTTCCCCAAAATGACTGAAATGGGCCAAACAATGGTGTAAATAGACAAAAACCAAACATAAAAAAACCCCACAAAACAAAGAAACAAACAAACCCCACAAAATTCCAGCAACACCTGTTAACCCAGAAGCTCCTGGAAAAACATGAATAGTTGCCCACCAACCTAAAATCATATCTGGGAAAGAAGTTGAGGGAGATGAAGGCTAGCGAGGGTTGCTAGTAAGGTTGCAAATGTTCTGTGAAGACAAAAGGTCAAGGACCATCAAAATCCCAAGATTAGAAGAAAGACAAACTTTCCAAAGAATGGACTTTCCCAAGAATGTCTCCTCAGGAAAAGACAGGTGCCCCCTGAGCAGAGCACCTAACTACAGCATCTTCTATATGAGAACTGGCAGTCCCAGCACGCAGGCAATGAATGGTAACATCTGCCATGGAGCGAGTACATATTTAGACTGGAATTCTGCATCATCTGTAATTTATGTCAACTTTCTCACTTCAATTTTGGGGCAATTTGCTTTTCCCATAACATTTGTGATTCTCTCATTGGGAGAATCTTCAGGAAGAGTGATGGTCTTTGGGATTGGTCTTGTTAGTGTGTGATGTCACAACTGATGGTGCTGTCTTTTTCCTTTGCATATTTGTACCAAGTGCCTCTTTAAGTAGAAATGCAAATCTATGTAAAACAATCTGTGAGTTAACATCACTTGGGGGCTTAAAAATTACAGACAAACAGGACTAGAACAGTGGTTTGAAGTCTAGGCTGATCTCTTTGCCTGATAATCACTCAGTGTGCTTTTATTAAATGGGATTGTTAGTTTCTTTTAATAATATATGTGGTTAGAAAAACATACAGAATTCTAACCTTTTCTTTCTTTGTGAGTAGATTGGTCAAGTGTGTCCCAAATGTACTTCTTTCTCTTAAAAGATACAGCACTGACTCTAAACAGACAGTAATTGTTGTATAATTAATGCATAGCAGGTGGACCCAGCAATTTCAGTTTGGAATCTCTTTTCCTTAATCCTTACCTTCCTTGCCCTGCCATACTCCCACCACATTTCCCATCATGCCCAAGAACCTCCCTCGACACTTGTAAATAGCACAGTGGACACAATTTAATTTGCTTTGGAGGGCAGCTCTTAAATTAACTGCAAAGGGAGAAGACAGGCGCTCTCTGCTAATATATATATATATATATATATATATATATATATATACACACACACACACACACACACGTGCAAAATACACATTTGTTTGCCTCAAACCTTGTTCTGAAAGCCCTTTATCCCCTGTTCTGTTCAATACACCTTCTCTAAAATTCTGCATTCTCACCTAACACCTGCTTGTTAATTTCATTCACTTTTTAGTTAGTCTTTAGCAAGTGAAGGCAGCCCACTCAAATAAAAGGACTTTTTCTTTTCTTTTTATTTCTTTCTTTCTCTTCCCTCCCCCCCCCCCCCCAACTGATCCTTTTACTAACACCAATCACATACCTACCATATGCTTTCCAAGACACTGGTTCCCTTCCTATTGTTAACTTCTCTTGTGTATCAACCAACGTCCAGTTTCCTTTGTTCGGTCAGACAATACCGCAGGGTACGGATGTGATAATATGGAATGAGTATCTGAAAGCAATACTTGCTGCTTCCCAGGAAGTGTCCCTTCATGTGTTCATGCTGACAGTGAGAGAGAGCCTCCACCAGGGCATTATCAGTCATCCTGCTCTTCTCAGGTGTGACAGAACTTCTTTTTCTACTAAGGTGCATCCCTCATTGAAGGGTGACCTGAGGTTGTCTCAATTTTATTTCTTCTTAAGCTTTCTTCTTCTTCTTCTTCTTCTTCTTCTTCTTCTTCTTCTTCTTCTTCTTCTTCTTCTTCTTCTTCTTTTTCTTAATATCCTCCTAATAGCTTTTTAAAACTTTAAGTTACAAATAAAAGATCTGGTTTTGCTCTCCTTTTAACGAGCTGTAAAACCTTGGAGAACTCATGTAACTACTCTAACCCTCAATTTTCTCATCTGTTAAAAAAGAGATCTAGATCCAGTCAATTCTAATGTTCCTTCCAGCACTGATGTTTTCTGAGTCAAGAGGTAAAATTGCTCAGGAGAAGGATCTGGGATGCCTGCCTCAGAGTTTGCCTTTACTCAGCAGTACAATAAGAGGATTGCCTGCCTAAAACAACTACCACTTATTGAGCACCTACTGTATGCTTCCGCTCTATCAGATAGATGTTCACATACACAGTGTTTCATTTAATTCCCATAGCAACTCCAGGAGGTAGACATGATTATTACCACTAAACCTGTTTTATGATGAAGGTTCTAAGACTCTGTCAAAATCATAGGGTAATTGGCATGGCTGGAGTTAATCTGCAAGCATATTTGCAACCATTCTGCCACCCTATTTCCCAATTCACTTGCTGTTTGATACTGTCTTCAGAAGTCCAAAAGCCACCTTGCAATCACAAGGTCTGGGATCCAGGCTTGGATCTATTGCTTTCTGGGTCTTCAGCCAAATTGTGTAGCTTCTTTGAGCCTCAGTGTTCTCATCAGTAAATGAAGGAAATAGTACGAGGCCCAGCGTTGTGGTGAAAATGAAAAGATAACAAGGTGTGTCAGCAGTTGCCTGGCTCCCTATCTTGCTTCTCTCTAGAGAGGCCATCCCTTAACCACTAACTGTAGGCTCAGACCCAGCCCAGGCTCCAGGACCAATCTGTCTCCCATGGGAAGGCTTTAAAGATCTTTAGTTCAATGCAGAAGGGGATTCAACATCAACCATGATCCCTGCTGGTCCTGATGAAGCGGCTGCAACAAGTGGGCCTCTACCCTAAATGCAGATGGTAGGATTGTTCAGATGGGCCCTGGGACCTACTGCCTGTGTTTTAATCTCAGCTCTGCCCTTACTAATGACCTTAGGCAAATTACTCCGTCTTTATGTGACTCAGTTTTCTTATCTTTAAAATGAGAAGAATAATAATAGCTATTTCAGAGGGTTGTTGTGAAGATTTAGTAAATTTATAAATAAAAGTACATATAACAGTACTGGCAAATAGTGTTTGTTATTTTTATTATCACAGAAGAACCAAGCTGATTTATACTTTATATTTTAATACATAAATGACATAAATATATACCTATGTTATTATTATCACTAATTAGGTCCCTGCTTGGTTGTCTTAGGTCCTTCTTGGATAACTTCCCAAGTCGCTCGAGGGTTGCAGCCCTCACTACAATAATGTACAGGGTGGGACTCCAGCCACTGGGCCTTTTACATGAAATGCGGCCTTGCAATCTGCTCAAGATGTCCTTGATGTTGGCTGCCCTTCCACATTTTTGGTGTTCCCCGAGATGGTGCCCTGGTGGTGTCAGTGGTTCCTTGGTGGTGCAGGCTACTTGCCTAGACCACCTGTTGCCACCACATGTTCCTGGAGCCCATGATCTGCTCTCTGCTGCACCTTTCCCCAGTGTTTGTGTATTGGGCTTGCTTATTAGGTCCTGAGCTGGTACAATGTGTCTGTTTAGAAGTTAGCACCTCGGCTTGACACAACTTTATAAAATAACTTTGTAAAGTATCATACACATAAAATGGGTATGATCCTCAAGACAGAACTCAAGTCAGCAAGAGTTATCACATTTATCTACTATTTTGTGTAATAGCTTTGTTGAGAAATAATTCACATACCATACACTTCACTCATTTAAAGTATAAAATTAAGTGTTTTTTGGTGTATTCATAGAGTTGTGAAATTATCACCACAATAAATTTTAGGACATTTTAATTACCACCTGCCCTCTCCTTCCCCCCACAACACCCTACTGTTTAGTGGTTATCCCTTCTGTCCCTTAGAAACCATTGACCTACTTTTCATCTATAAATTGCCTATTCTGGACATTTCCTATAAATGGAATCATACAATATTTGGCCTTTTGTGAATTTTTTTTCATTTAGCCTAATGTGTTTATTTTTTTAAATTTTTTTTATTATGAAATTTATTGTCAAATTGGTTTCCATACAACACCCAGAGCTCATCCCAACAGGTGCCCTCCCCAATGCCCATCACCCACCCTTCCTGCCCTCCCACCCCCCATCAACCCTCAGTTTATTCTGAGTTTTTAAGAGTCTCTATGGTTTGGCTCCCTCCCTCTCTACCCTTTTTTTTTTCCTTCCCCTCCCCCATGGTCTTCTGTTAAGTTTCTCAGGATCCACATAAGAGTGAAAACATATGATATCTGTCTTTCTCTGTATGACTTATTTCACTTAGCATAACACTCTCCAGTTCCATCCACGTTACTACAAAAGGCCATATTTCATTCTTTCTCATTGCCAAGTAGCCTAATGTGTTTAAAGGTTTGTCCATGTCATAGCATCTATCAACACTTCATTGTTTTTATTGTCAAACAATATTCACAATTATCTACTTTTAACTCAGTAGTTAACTTTTACTCTCTCCCCACATTTCAAAGATCTGGTGAGGAATTAAACTTATTCTTGGGACTTCCCATTGGAGGCTAAGTCAAGATTCCAAACTCTCAAGCACAGTTGAGACATCTTAGAGGCCCAGGAAGGCATCAGCTATCTGGCCACACAGGTTACTCCTGAGATGTCATTGTCTCTCCCTCTGTGGTCTTTTTAAGGGCTTCCTCTCTGCCGACTTTGTGCCACCATTGGTGCATGGGAACTATTCTTGTGGTTTTGGGAATCTGGGCTAATGTTCCACCTCTTGGTGCATTGATGGCCAATCTCTCTGAGGTTCTGCTGTGTCCTTTGGGCAGTGGCAGGGAGTAAGTCAGGGCACAGGGGACCCAAGACCTTGATTCCTCCCCCAAGCAGGAGAGACTTTCATTTTCGACAAGGGATATTCCTCTTCAGATTTAACTGAATTCTCCTTAAAGCCCTCAGGCCTTTGAAAACTGGTGGTATCATAATCCCAGATTTCTGGCTATACTGGATATATTTCAAGATATACTGCAAAGCTGTAGAAATCAAAACAGTATGATACATAGACATGTAGATCAATAGAACAGAATAGAAAGCGCAGCAATAAACCCAAGATTATATGGTCAATTAATCTTCAACAAAAGAGGCAGGAATATGCTCTGGGAATAAGACAATCTCTTCAAGAAATGGTATTGGGAAAACTGGATAGCTACATGGCAAAAGAATGAAACTGGATGAGTTTCTTATACCATATACAAAAATAAACTCAAAATGGATTAAAGACCTAACTGTAAGACTTAAAACCATAAAATTCCTAGAAGAAAACATAGGCAGTAATCTCTTTGAAATTAGCTGCAGAAACATTTTTCTAGATATGTCTCCTTTGGCAAGGGAAACAAAAGCAAAATTCAACTATTGGGACTATACCCAAATAAAAAGCCTTTTCACAGCAAAGGAAACCATCAATAAAACAATGAGACAACCCACTGAATGGGAGAAGATATTTGCAAATGATAGATCTGAAAAGAGATTAATATCCAAAGTGTGTAAAGAACTTATCCAACTCAACACCAAAAAACTCCAAATAATCCAATTACAAATGGGTAGAAGACATGAACAGTCATGTTTCTAAAGAAGACCCATAGATGACCAAGGGATGGCCATGTCCAAAGATCGCTCATCATCAGGGAAATGCAAATCAAAACCACAAGGAGATATATCACCTCACACTTGTCAGAATGGCTAAAATAAGAATCACTTCACTTTGGTTATTTTGAGGACATGCTAGGTAGCAAACCAGGCTCTACTACTTGAATTTTTACTTTAACTGCATAATGGAACTCTCTTTTGTGGTAGAATGAAAATGATCTCATTTATGCTATTCGAAATGTATGATTTGCATTTTTGTTATATATTTTTATCATACATTGTTTCTATTTCTCTTACATAGTTCTGTAACATATTTCTATTATAACCAGCTATTGTACCAGGTTCTGGTCTTGGGATTCTTTTGCACTCTTAAAAATAACTGAGAATCCCAAAGAGGTTTTGTTTCTTTGGGTTATATCTATGGATATTAACTGTACTGGAAGTCAAAACTGAGACGTTAAAAAAATATTAGTTCATTTGAAAACAATAATAATAAACCCATCACATGTGACATAAATAACATCTTTTTATTAAAAAAAAATATTTTTCCAAAGAAAGAAAATTTTTTTGGGATTTTTTGCAAATCCTTTTAACGTCTGACTTCATAGAAGACAGCTAAATTCTTATATTGGCCTCTGCATTCCATCTGGTATATGTTGTTTTTGTTGAAGTATATTTAGAAAATCTAGCATCACAGAGATATATAGTTGGAAAAGGAAGGAGTATTTTAATAGTTGTAGATACTACCCCAAATCTCCACAACAGGTAGTTTCTTAGAGGTTATTGGACAACAGGTATTACCAGATATGTTCTTTGAAGTGACAGGCTCACTTTATTCATTTTCAAGAAAATGCCTGCCAATACCTAAATCTTAACTAATTGTTCTTTGAAGTAAAAATGGGGTTTCATGAAAAGAAAAAATAAAATGGTTAGTTCAGCTTGCAACTCAAACACTGACACAAGAATTTTTCTTGGGGACAACTGTACTACCTGAGCAGAAGTACTTCATGTGTGCTTCCCAGTTTGTCACACAGAATATTACAAAGACCTACACTGAAGTATTGAGAATTACTAAAACTGACAATTTTTAATGTTTCACCAAGGACATTCTTTTTAAAAAGTTGTTTTTCATGTTTATTTATTTATCTTGAGAGAGAGAGTGTGAGCTGGGAAGAGAGAGGAGACATAGAACCCCAGGTACCCTCCATGCTATCAGCGCAGAGCCCGACTTGGGGCTTGAACTCACAAACCCGTGAGATCATAACCTGAGCCAAAACCAAGAGTCAGATGCTTAACCACTGAGCCCCCCAGGCACCCACTAAAGACGTTCTTTAGTAAAACTAACTTCCCTTACCCCCTCTTTCCCTCCCTCCTTTCCTTCCTTCTTTCTGCTCTCCTCTCCTTTTCACCCCTCCCTTCCCCTTGAGTTTGTGGTGGTGAAGAATATTGGAGAATATCGTGACCATTAGCTACAGTCTGGTGACACCACTTTGACTTGTGCTAACGTGCTGGCAGTTTGACCCGCTATTACTTTGGCACCACCAGTGTAAAAATCCATATAGTGAATAAGGCAAATCCTTCTTTAACATTATTATAAAAGTAGTTTTGATCTCACAGGTCCCCTGAAAGTGTCCCCAGGACTTTGCAGACTACACTTTGAGAAGGGAAAAAGCAGCAGAAATGAAAGGATCCAAGGGAAGAGAGTGGCCCTTTCTGAGTGATCCTTGCTGCTGCCTCAAACCTTGTGTTCTGTGTGGGCCCTGATCTGTCCCAGCACCCACGGGCTTCCCTCCTCTCCTTCCAGACTGTCCATAATAGGACAATGTCTTTGGGAGCTCTAGGTACGGAGCCTTTTTACTTGCTCTGCAACTGCTCTCTGTAGCAGTGCTAGGTAGGGCAGTGGTATAGGACTCTTTCCCCCTTTCCTTCCACTTAGAAGAATTTACTAATGAAAATACTGGTATAACCCCATAAAAATCTCCAAATTGCTGAATAAACCATCTAGAAAGAGAACTGACCAGAAATGTATACCCTTCCCCTTGTGGTTTTGAAAGCATCTGACCTTTAAAGAGGCAGTATGGATTACCTTGGACATTTTTCCTACACATTTTATTTTCACTGGATTGTAACTGAAGAATTTAGAAAAAAAAAAAAATAACAACCTGGTTTTCTATGTTGTCCATAGGAACACTCTGTAGGATAGCCTTTCCTTAGTGCTACCACATGTAAATGGATCTGGAAGCTTTGAACTCTGAGTCTATTGGGCTCCCTTCCAAACTCCTGAGGGCTTGTTTTATTTAAAAACATGACACTTGGCAACTTCTATCAAGGGTCTAATTCCTTATTATATTACTATAACTAGGTTAAAGAGTGTATGTGAGAGAGGATAATTAGTAGGATTAAGTATATTTGGCTAATTCTGAGTCAAATATACTGAAATTAGCTTTCATTTAAATCTAAAATTCTGTTTTACTCTTGGAGATTTTAGGCAAAAAAATTACTTGTTTTCAGAACCATAAACTTGAGCAGATTTCCAAAAGTCCAAGACTGTGTGCTAGTGTTTTTTAAAATGAATCCAATTATTAAAAATAAAATTTACCAAGAAGCTACTCTGTGCCAAACATTGTTCTAGAAATGGGGAAGGAGCGATGAATAAGGCAGACATACGTCCCTGCACTCATGAAGTTTATAATCCAGAAGGGAAGATGCAAAAAATAATGAGTAAACAACTAAATAAGCAAGATAATTTCAGCTAATGACAAGCATATGAAGGAAATAACACAGGGTGTTGGGATAATAAATCACAGAGGAGATGAGGTGGTCAGAGAAGGGTTCCCTACGGAGGTGACATTTCTAGCTGAGACCTGAACGTGGAAAGGAGCCAGTCAGGGGAAGAGCCAGGTGGAAGAGAACAGGAAGCAGAGGGAACAGCAAATACAGAGGTCCTGAGGTGGGGTTACTTTTGGAAATGCATTAAGAAAACCCTGAGCTTTTTAATATGACTAAATTCTGATCTTATTATCGGTAAATCTGCTGTTCAAATTAGCACATTATGAAATCTTGAATTGACTTTGACATTTTGACTAGGACGACCAGGGAATTATTTGTCAGATGATCCCAGTTTGGATTGGGGCTGAATAATGAATGGTTTGTTGACTTAATTACTACATATAATTTCACTGGGAAGTCTCAAAGCTAAGTTCTTTATCCACGCCTCATTCCTTTGCCTGCATCATATTTTTCTGTATTCCTTTTGAAGTAAGTGGCACTACTATTCTTTTGGCTCAAGCCAGAAAGCTAGGTCATTCTGCCCAGCTGTCTCCCTCACTCCACTCCATCAGGAAAACTTAAAGATTTTACCTCCTGAATACTTATTGAATCTGTCCATCTCCTCCATCCTGGAGCACCATCATCTCATTCATGCTCTCCAGTAGTGCTCCTTTTGAATGTATCCCTGTATCTAGAGGGATTTTACTAAGCTGAACTATATAGTTCATTCTTTGATTAAAACCTGGGAAAACCTCTCCCAGCATTCTGTAAAAATAATGTCCTACAATAAAATCAATTTCAAAAACATTGGGCTAACACGACGGGGCATCTGGGTGGCTCAGTCGATTAGGCGTCCTACTTTGGCTCAGGTCATGATCTCACGTGTCATGGGATCAGGCCCTGTATTGGGCTCTGTGCTGACAGTGTAGAGCCTGCTTGGGAGTCTCTCTCTCCCTCTCTCCCTGTCCCTCCTCCACTCATGCTTTCTTTCACTCTCAAAAATAAATAAACTTAAAAAAAATCAGGCTAACATAAGATAAAGAGGTCCCTTTGTTGCAGGACTTCTCAGAGCCTTCAATATGCTAATGTATGCATCGTGAATCACTCACAGGGGGTAAAAGTGAGGATTCTTTCAGACATAAGTCATAGTGAAGCTATTATTTTGAGGAATGTCAAAGAACATCTCATGAAATATCTATGAATAGCAGCACTTTATATAACGTAGCTTAGGAAATTTGGTTTACGTAAAGAAATGTAGTCATGTTTACATGGTATATAAGACTTCTCATGACCTGGTCCTCACCTTCCTCATGAGCCTCATTTTGACCACTCCCCACCTTGAGCTTCATTTAATAACAGCAAACCATATCCACTTCCTGCCACAACGTGCTCCCTGTGATTTTGCTGAAGCTTTTCTCTCCGGAACATTTCTTCATCTAGCTAAATCTACTCATCTTTCAACTCTCAGCTCAGGGACCTTTCTTGAATTCCAAGTTGAGATAAATGCCTCTCTTATGAGTTCCACTTACCATAGCACAAAAATTGGAATAATCTGTGTATGTGTCTTTTCCTTCTAGTTTACTGGTGGGTAAAGACTGAGGGACCATGCAATGATGATGATGCTAGCTAAGTTTGTTGCAGTCAGTAGGTGCCATGCTCTGTGTATGAGTTATTTAATATTTACAAGGGATTCACGAGGTAGGCATTATTAGCACCCTCATTTTGCAGACAAAGAAGCTGGGGGCTTAGAGGCTAAGGGACTTGCCTGAGGCCATATAACTAGTGAATGATGAGATGGTGTGAATTTAGACAGCCGGACTCCCAATGCTGCACCTTTCGCAACTGTATCTGTAACACCAGCATGATGCCTGGGAGCAGACACTTGACAAACGCTTATTGATCTAACGTGTGGGTGCGCACGCATATCCTACACACACCCCAAAACTACTAGCATCGAGGATGTTGAACATGCTATAGGAAAGTGCTAAATTCCATCGGTGGCAGAATTGGCAGTGGAAAGGGAGGTATGGAAAGGACAACCGGCTCATGTTCCAAATTATTCTCAGCTTTCTTGTTGTCTTAGACATATGTTCTGAGGGTGGCCAACCCCTGTTTTACATCTGTGTTAGTCTTTGCAGAATAAAGAGCAAATTAGTGTTTAATGGGGGCTATTAATATTGTCACCTAATTGAGTAATATCTAATAAATCTTTTCATTTACAACCCAATGGGAATTTCTACTTAGTGTGGAAAATGTTTGATCTCAGAAATATTTTCATACACAAAGAATATGTGTGTGTGTGTGTGTGTGTGTGTGTGTGTGTGTGTGTGTGTGTTTGTGAGATGTTGAACATTCAATGAAATTTTGTGAGTATGAACTAAACACTTATTCTGGGCCTAGAACTGTTGGCAGTAGCTTTTGAGAGTTACAAAGTAAGTTTATGATAGTTTCTGCACTTTAGAATTTTGCTACTTGGCTTGAGACTATCTGAAGTATCTTATAGTAGGTCTCTCAATTGGTATTTTTTTTAACAAGAAAAAGTTCAATATATTATTTCGTTGCACTCTTTGAGGATCAAAAATCATTGCAATAGGATTATAATTTGAAATATGAGTAAGAAGTATGTGGGCTCATGATCTCTATAAGCTGATTCTTTACTTCCTAATTAAATTGTACAGATGATGGGGCGCCTGGGTGGCTCAGTCCGTTAAGTGTCTGACTTCAGCTCAAGTCACGATCTCACGGTCCGTGAGTTTGAGCCCCGCATCGGGCTCTGGGCTGATGGCTCAGAGCCTGGAGCCTGCTTCCGATTCTGTGTCTCCCATTCTCTCTGCCCCTCCTCTGTTCATGCTCTGTCTCTCTCTGTCTCAAAAATAAATAAACGTTAAAAAAAGGAAAATTGTACAGATGATAGAAACATTGAAAACAGAATATTACCTTATAAATGATAAAAAAGACTGGTAACTCCCATACATATGTTTTATGATTTTGTTTAAGAAATGTCTATTTCGGGGTGCCTGGGTGGCTCAGTTGGTTAAGTGTCTGACTTCAGCTCATGTCATGATCTTGAGGTCTGTGAATTCATGCCCTGTGTCGGGCTCTGTGCTGATAGCTCAGAGCCTGGAGCCTGCTTCAGATTCTGTGTCTCCCTCTCTCTGCCCTCCCCCACTTATGCTCTGTCTTTATCTCTGAAAAATGCATAAACCTTAAAAAAATGTCTATTTCATGTTAGATCAGATTAGTTGTTTAGAACAAAGACCTACATGACTTTTTTTTGTGTATTTTCATATCTTTTTACTTTAATTTTTATTTTTTTAATTTACAAAAATTTTTAATTTACAAAAAAAATTTATTTTTTAATTATAATTTATAATTTTAATTTAAGTTAGTTAACATATAGTATTACAATGATTTCAGGAGTAGATTCCTTAATGCCCCTTACCCATTTAGCCCATCTCCCCTCCCACAACTCCTCCAGTAACCCTCTGTTTGGTCTCCATATTTAAGAGTCTCTTTTATGTTTTGTCCCCCTCCCTGTTTTTATATTCTTTTTGCTTCCCTTCCCTTCTGTTCATGTGTTCTGTATCTTAAAGTCCTCATATGAGTGAAGTCATATGATATTTTCTTTCTCTGACTAATTTTGCTTAGCATGATACCCTCTAGTCCATCCACGTAGTTGCAAATGGCAAGATTTCATTATTTTTGATTGCCCAGCAATAATCCATTATGTATATATACCTCATCTTCTTTATCCATTCATCCATCGATGGACATTTGGGCTCTTTCCATACTTTGGCTGTAAAGTATGTGCTGCTATAAACATTGGGGTGCATGTGTCCCTTTGAAACAGCATACCTGTATCCCTTGGATAAATAGCTAGTAGTGCAATCGCTGGGTTGTAGGGTAGTTCTGTT